>NW_027435348.1:0-1342 GCF_044706935.1 Curcuma longa
ACAGGAAAGTCCAGGAATGGAGTCTTGGCAAAGGTGAAGTCCCGGAGGCGCGGCCTCTTGGCAAGGATGAAGTCCCGGAGGCGCGGCCTCTTGGCAAGGATGAAGTCCCGGAAGGCAAAGGTGAAGTCCCGGAGGCGCGGCCTCTTGGCAAGGATGAAGTCCCGGAGGCGTGGCCTCTTGGCAAGGATATCTTAGCACGATGAAGTCGAGGGAAATGTCTCAAGCTAGTGCAGGGAAGAGCACGAGGCTTGTGGAAGACGTTTGAAGGCTTGCATCAAGGCTAAGGGGTGAAGAGAAGTTAAAAAGGGAAGTTTTCAGCTATGGCAGTCGACTGGCCCTGCCAGCAGTCGACTGGGGTTGATCTGGAGCACACACAGACAAGCACAGAAAAATCAGTCGAGTTGACAGTCGACTGGGACCAGTCGACTGGCCATGGAGCAGTCGACTGGTATACTGCCGTTGGGAGTGACAACTGGCGAATTAAATGCGTATTTAATTCCCGTTGAAGCCCATCAATCGACTGGCCTTAGGAGCAGTCGACTGGTGCACTGAATTTCATAAAAAAGAGCGGTCAACGTCGCAGAGAAAGAAGAATCATTCATTCATCTTCTTTACTGTTCTCTGACATCTGTAAAAGCTCTGTTCTTCCTCTCTTACTTCATTAAAGATCTTGTACGAGGAAGACATCGTATTGTGAAGGTTTCTTCGCCTTCGAAGCGTGATTCGAGAAGGAGGTTTTTCTCATAGTGGAATCGTCGAGCTGTGTGTGTGGATCCTTGGATTAGTCACCTCGTTGAGGTGGATACCAAGTAAATCGACCGGGTTAGCGTTTGGTTCTTTGCAATCTATTCTTTATCTTTTTGCTTCCGCTAACAAATTTGCAGAGAAAGTCGAAAATCGCTATTCACCCCCCTCTAGCGAACGCACCGATCCTAACAAGTGGTATCAGAGCCTGGTTCTTTTCGGAAGATCCAACGTTCAACCGAAATACAAATGGCGTTTCAAGAGGGATACAGCACCGCACGACCACCGTACTTCGACGGCAACGACTTCGCATACTGGAAAGGTAGAATGGAATATTATTTAATGAACGATATTGAAAATTGGTTTAGCATTGTAGATGGCTTCGAAAAACAGAAGGATGAGTCTGGAAAGTTTCTACCTACAACGAGTTGGACAAAGGAGATATGCAAAAAGGCACAAGCAAATGCAAAGGCCACAACCACCTTGCAATGTGGACTCTCCAAAGATCAACTGAGCAAAGTTGGACCTTTCAATTCGGCCAAGGAACTCTAGGAGAAACTCATTGAACTCAAGAGGGTTCAAGTGAATCTAGAAGAAA
>NW_027435349.1:0-1611 GCF_044706935.1 Curcuma longa
GATATCTGATCCGGCTCAAATAACCCCTGGGGACGAAGAAACACGTGGCGTAGAGGAAGGACAAGAAACCCGGAGTAGACACGGGGTAATATTTTCTCGACGCCAAGAGGAAGGTAGGGAAGATCAATCTCCCTAGGAAACGAGCTCCTCCCTTAGCCCAGTAGGTGCGGACCTCACGCAAAATGTCCGGGCTCCCTCCCCTATTGGCACAGGTATCTTATCATCCAGCAGAACGTTAACCTCATCGAGGGGACAACATACACTTGGGTATACAAGATGAGTTCTTCGTTATATGGATGGTCATTCCTCAATAATAATGCACCTCCTCATATCCGACCTCATGACCAAGCTCGATCCTTTATAGAACCCCTTGACCAACCTCTCTAGTAGATCAACGTTAGACTTACAATACCAACCAAACTCCTCGGGACCTCAGTGCTCATAACCCAATTCACTTTAAGCATCATAAGACCCGCACGGATCTTAGGCAAACCTCCTTGAGAAGTCACCACGGGCTACAACACGCAGATCAACGATGAATAAATCCCGTCCTCTCATGACAAGCATAGAAGCACCGACCTCATGATCCATGCCCAAGCTTAGGTGCCTACCTCATGAGCTGGTCCTGGCATCACATGCCTACCTCAGGGCAAGGCACCGGCATCACATGCCTACCTCAGGACAAGGCACCAGCATCACATGCCTACCTCAGGACAAGGTCCTAGCCATCACAGGCCTACCTCATGACGAGGACCGGCATCACATGCCTACCTCAGGGCAAGGTCCTAGCATCACATGCCTACCTCATGACGAGGTCCTGGCATCACGGGCCTACCTCAGGGCAAGGTCCTAGCCCTATAGGCCTACCTCATGACGAGGACCTGGCATCACATGCCTACCTCAAGGCAAAGTCCCAGCATCATAAGCCTGCCTCATGACCGGATCTCCGTATCGCCCTCCCTCCGATATTACTCCCGCAAGGAGTTCAGGACGTCCCTACGGAGACCCCTCAACCGAGGCAAGGTTAGCAGTACCTGTGCCTCCCATCCGCACCTACCAAGTCAGCCATTCCCGACCTCAAGTTATGGAATAGATATCAGCGGATCACCATGCTGACCTTTTCACCAAGCTCAGTAACTTATCTGCGAGAATTGGAGCATAGACTAAGTCCCCTACTTGGTCCGGCATGATCCCAACCATCCAAAGAAGATAAACCGTGTGGTTAAAACCGTCAGAAGGGTGGAAACTGTCAGATAGACAACGCGAGGATCCCGGCCTCATCGCCAATGATAAACACTGAGATCCTAAGATCTCGCTCCCGCCACTCCTATATAAACTCCACAGGTATGACAATTGAGCATCTTGAATTCTCTAAACACACTTCTTTTCTCGTTGCCTGACTTGAGCGTCGGAGTGGCCACGCCGGGACTCCCCGGCGCCCTGCTAACCCGTGCGTTCAGTGGTTGTCTCTTCAGGCCTCTCTCATCGACATGGAACTGCAGGTTGACGCGGCCCCCTATTGTCTGGTGGTGTGGCTATCGTCGACAAGGAGTCGGAACATATAGGATAACTACACAGGCTCCAACAATAAACCACTACTAATCAAGTGGG
>NW_027435350.1:0-1945 GCF_044706935.1 Curcuma longa
GGGTTCTCTGAGCAGAACTCATCGAGTTTCTGGCACATCTTCTTCCACCCAACCAGCAATGAGGGCACAAATCGACACCTTAACTGAAGAAGTCTCTCATTTAAAAGGCATCATTTTGAAAATAAATGAAGAAATGAGAGAAATGTGCAGACAGTAGGATTTTATTATGCATCATCTTCAATTAGGGTCCGCTCCGACTCAGCTTCCTCTTGTTCCCGGTGATGACGGTAATGCCGATGATGACGATGGCGACGACGATTCTTCGTAGCCTAGTTGTGTATTAATTAATTTTTTTCATAATTAGTATTGCTTTAATTTTTTTCAATTTATAAATATTTTATTTTTTTATTGATTAATATTGTACTTTTATTTTGAACAGGGTTGATGAAATCAAGGATGGCTAAGAAGTAAGTTTTTACATTTTATACTTGTACAAAATAAAGTTATAATATTTTTATTTTCTTATATAGGAAAAGAAAAAAAACTACGATGAAGAAGAAAGTGATGCAGAAAGTATTATCCGAAGTCGATGCCATGGACGGTGATACTTTTGTTTCTTGTCATTTTGATACTTTATTATGAATGGATGTTATGTTTGAATGATGTTATGGATTGTTTGATACTTTGGAGTAATTGTTATGGGGTTATGGATACTTTTGTTATGTTTGATACTTTGGATACTTTTTGTTTATTGTATATATGATGTTATGGATTGTTATGATAATTAGAATGTGTTTAAATGTTGATATGTGAGTAATTGTAATATAGGATGTGATAGGATGTGAATTATGTGATGATTGTAATTTGGAATGTTTGTATATGTAAACAGGATCCATATTTTGAAGAAATAGATTGAAGCTGTGAATTTTTTTTAACTTTGTGATGAATTTTGCGACGAATCATGGATTCGTCACAAATATATCAAAAAATAGTGTTATATCATAATTTGGCGATGAAAAACTACTTTTCATCGCCAATTGAAGATGAACCGTTTTTTAGAAATCTGGTTTTCGTCGCCAATTTGGCGACGAAATCTGGTTTTCATCGACAAATTGACCGTAAAATTCCCTTCTTTGCTCGTCCAACTTGGCGACGAAAGAGGTTTTTGCTCGTCCACTATTGGCGACGAAAGATGAAATTTCGTCGCCTAAAATTGGCGACGAATTTGGCGATGAAATATATTTTCGTCGCCAAATTAGCGACGAATTTATAATTTTTCATCGCCGAGAGTTGCAACGAGCTATTTTTCATCGCCAAGAGTTCGTCGCAAAAAAATTTGGCAACGAAAATTTTTGATTTTTTTCGTCGCCAAATTCGTCGCAAAAGGCCTATATTTTTGTAGTGCATTGGTGCTAACAATGACTTTCTGATCTTTAGGACTATAAAATAAACCTCTCTTGTCCCTTCAGGATAGCCCACAAACAAGCAAACTTCCGTACGTGGTTCTAGCTCTAGCGTCCTTTTTCAGCACATGTGCTGGTGGTAATTCTGAATAACTCATGTTTCTCCATATCAGCATTGTACTCTTTGAACTTATCAAAGCACTCAAACTTGAGGCGCATCAAGTAAATGTATTCATATCTTGAATAGTCGTCTATAAAAGAGATAAAATATTCGAAACCACCTCTTGCTTGGATAGTCATAGGACCACACAAATCAGAATGAACCAATTCCAACACTTCTTTGGCTCTATACCCCTTTGCCTTAAAAGGCCTCTTGGTCATTTTCCCTTCCAAGCAAGACTCACAGGTTGAAAAATTTTCCACCACCAATGAACCTAAAGGTCCATCGGCTATTAACCTTTGAATTCTACTTAAGTTAATATGACCTAACCTTAGATGCCAAAGATATGTTTCGTTCATTTCTGAAGGTTCCTTTCTCTTATTAGAGTTAGAAGATGTGTTATTAATTTCTATTTGTTGTATCGTGGAAGTTATTGGATTTG
>NW_027435351.1:0-2019 GCF_044706935.1 Curcuma longa
TAGACGGACGCCACAGTTACTCTTTCATTCATTTATCTTATACCACATACGAAAAACCACGAAACTTCGCAGCGGAAAAACATAAAACATAACATGCAGTGATTTCATATGTGATAAATAACATATATTATGCATCTATTGTCTAGCTATTAAGTTGATATTAAAAACATCTTAGCAACAACATTCAACATAAAGATAATTTGCCCGGGACTTTGCCAAGTCACCACCACACACATCTTCATCAGCCTTTTCCTGCTGCTTCCCTTCGTTTAATGACTGCTAGAGGGATCTGCAACATAAGAAAGTATCTATAAGCACAAGGCTTAGTAAGCTCCTTTCCTACTCACAAAATCCACATGTCACATACAACATAACATTTCATAACCATATAAGCATGGAGACATTTAAGCATTGCATAAAGCACATGAACATTAATCTTTCATCCTTAGCATTTAAAATCATAAACATACAATTGATGAAAATGCCTTTTAAAACATAATATCATAATAGATCAACATAATCATCATCATCATTGTTTGGGATCCCCGGCTTGGTACCAAAGCGCGCTCCCTAATAGCAACTGGGGTAGCGAGCCACCAGTCCTACGAGGTTAAAGACCTTGGTCTTACCAGGCCCAAGACCTTGGAATTGGTCACCTGGATTTGTTTAACGACAACCTTGGAAGTCGGGTACCAGCCATGCATTAAAGTAAAATAATGTTGTACATGCTTTCTTTTCATTTTCATCATGAATGTTCCTTTCATTTCTTTAAAAGACCTTGGTCTTTAACATAGCTTAATGAACATTCATGCATCTTTTCATTTCATATAGCATGTTACATCATATCATGATCTCATTATTAAGCCTTGGCATGAGATAACACATAACATCAACATGGTTAACATCTTTGAAATCCTTATTCAACCAAAACCCTAATTCTTATCAGGTTGATTAAAACCTATAGGTTTCCTTTACCATGTTACATAACCTCATTCCATTTAACATCTATCCATGTTTAGCTTCAACTAACCATGGTTCATCATACTTGGAACCCTAACCCAGCTAAACCCTAATTTCCCTAGGGTCAGTCGAATCTTCCTAGGGTTTCTTAGGCTCTTAACCTAAACCATAAACTTTCATACATCATATCATCATAAGACATCCTTAACTAGGGTTTGCAACCATGGTTGAGTTTCAACACCATTCTTCCTAACTTATCATAGTTGGCCGAAACCTAACTATAGGCACTCTAGGCTAAAGTTTAACCACATGAACTTTAATTCAACATAACCCATTACCTGCAACCCTTGTTGAGTTCATAGCATCACTTAAGCTCTAACCTTCATGTTGGCCGAATCTTTAGGGCATGGAAACATGAGTTAAAGCAAGGTAAAAACATCACATAATTCATGCCACTAGTTCCTTGTGAGAGCATGACTTAAAACCCTAGGCTCCTTGTATGGCCAAATCCTAACCATAAATGGAAAACCCTAGGTTCTTTAACCCAGAAAAGTTATGGCATCATCATCCTATATCATTTAAACACAAAGTTTGCTCAAAACATAACCTAATACCCCTAAACCTTGACTTGGCCGAATCATGCAAGCAAGCAAGATATGGTCTAGGTTAGATCATATACCTTCTAAATCATCTTAAAAGTTCATTAAACATGCATTAGACCATAACTAGGTTTTTAATCCATCACCTAACACCTTCAACTAATCATGGCCGAATCTTACAATCTAGGTTTTCCTTTGGTTAACTTTAGAACTAACCACCAAAACCCTAGATCATGATATGAAGACATTTTAGAGCATATGAGACCATGGATTAAGTTCAAAAGTCATCATCTAATCCTAACCTAGCCTTGGCCGAAACATTCAAAGGAGTTTCTTCATGGTTTTTGCAACACAAAACATAAAACATGAGAAAACTTTCATAAAACCATAACATAGCAAATATGTTGCAGGTGAGGGGAACTTACCTTAGAGAAGTTCTTATACCCATAATAAGAGAAGA
>NW_027435352.1:0-1549 GCF_044706935.1 Curcuma longa
CTGATGTGCATAGGGTTCATATTCGTATTTATACTTTATTTGCACATCTTTCTGAGTTTATTGTTATATCTTGTGTGCATTGCATCCCTTATCCGTGCATTTAGGCATATATCTTGCATTTCCTAGTTCGGAGATCTGCTCTTGTTTTTACTTGTTTCAGGATGGAATTTGGAGCAAAATCGGGCAAATCGGAGTTACCATTGAAGACAAGGCAAGACAGGGTCGTGCCTCATAGGCACGGCCGTGTCTATTCAGCTTCCAGGCCGTGCTTCACAGGGCACGGGCGTGTGCACAAACAGAAGATCAACAAGCCTTGGCCGTGCCTCACTGGCACGGCCGTGCCAACATCCCCATCAGCAGCAGAAGAGGCCGTGTCTACCAGACACGGCCGTGTTTCAAAACAGAAGCCAGCCGAGGCGTGGCCGTGCCTCACAGGCACGGCCGTGTTTCCAATCAGAGAGAAGCAACTGCTGTTGGCCGTGCCTAAAAGGCACGGCCGTGTGTCAAAACAGAGGAGTCCCTGCAGCTGGCCGTGCCACACAGACACGGCCGTGTCCAGCAAAATGAGAAGAGACAGGCTTCGGCCGTGCCTCACAGGCACGACCGTGCCTTCAAACAGAGACCCAGCTCTTCTGGACCGTGCCTCAGAGGCACGGCCGTGCCCCTGAACAGAAGCGTAACTGCATCCGGCCGTGCCTGAGAGGCACGACCGTGTCTCATCCAGTGACTGTGCCCACACGGGACCGTGCCTCCCAGGCACGGCCGTGTGAGCGGGGCGTGCCTGTCCTCGGGGACTGCCTATAAATAGGTCCTCTTAGAGACCTAGCAAAGGGGGGAGACCTTGGAGAGCCACCGGAGCTGTTCTAGAGCCACCGACGCCTGTTTCGGAGCAAGATTCGACGATCCATCCACCGATCCGGCTGCTCCATTCCATCCACATCTCATCTACGTGGAGATTGCAGTCCGAGGAAGAACGATAAGTCCTATTTCCTGCTTTTCATTGTTGTATCTTCGGAGTAGGATGTACTCTTTCTTTCCTTTGTATTGTAACCTCCACGATATGGAGTAGTTCCCTAGATTCTAGGATGTAGGATAAATCAGATGTATTGGATGGTTGTACTTTGGATTTGTTAATCTACCGATTTCAATGATTTAATTGTCTATTGCTTTGTGGATTTGTGCTTGTGTGATGAATGATTAAATGCGTGTGTATGAATCCATGAGGGTAGGGATTAATTGTGAATTGAGGAATCATTAGGCCGTACACCGGGGCGCTTCGTGACAGGAAGAAAGCCTTGAACCGGGCGAGTTTCCGAGGGGTTTCTTGATTCATAGTTAGTTTCTATGAGGGATAGGTAAGAACACCAATGCTTTATTCCGAGGATACCTGACGAGATCGAATTGGATATATTGGTTAGCATCTCTATAATTGAACAATTATTGAGGAAAGGTAGAGGATCCAAGTCAATCAATCAATACTCTAAGGAGTCCGAAGTCCTAGGATCGTTTCACAACCCATTGTCACAGTCGATTCCTTTCTCCGACTCTA
>NW_027435353.1:0-9444 GCF_044706935.1 Curcuma longa
GACTACCAAGGAGACGGGGGCACCGGTGTGTAGAGAAGAGGCATGGATGCAATAGAGCACGATGAGAAAATGAAACCCCCCTCTTTATGCCCTGTTAGCAATAAGAGCAAAGCTAAATCAACACCACGGATGGTTGTTCGATCATGGCGGTTATCAATCAACTATGGTGATCGTCTCGCACGATCTCACTAGATGATTGGCCTATTAACCTTCCGATGCTTCGCTCTTGCGCCTGAAGCAATACTGGTGCTGACACCGGCACATGGCAGCCTGACGTCAGGAATCGCCCATACAGATCTCACATCGGTAAAATACGTCGACGTCATTAAATGTTGTGACACTCGATTTCCCAGAGAAAGTGTGTGTCCACACATCTGCTAATTAAAGCGATAAGACTGCACCGGGACTCAGAGCGAGCACTTGACTCAGCCAACTTCTAAACCTCGGCAAACATGATCCAGTCTGGTTAGCCGAAGCATACACGTTGAGGGCCATAAGAATTTCTCGGCCTTCTCTGCGACAGCTCGATTTCTTCTAACGGTCTTATGCGCCGGCTACGTAACCACGGGGTTTGGAGCCCTCCCAACCTCGATTGACGAAAGTTCATATAAAGCAGGGTCACAATACAACGACAGTCCATATACATAAAAGATTAAAGTCTACATATTACAAAGTCTATATATTACATCGTTTTAACAAAATCAAGTATGGTAGAGAAAAGGAAGTAGAAGAGGTGGGTTCCTAGTTGTCGTCAGGATTTGGCTATGAGGGTGGAGTTGGAGCAAGACTCGACTGGCCCAGCTCACGTTCAAGCTCCTCATGGAGTCACCGTGCTGCGCCGGTAACTTCAGCCTAGGCTTCGACAGAGCCCTCGAGCTATGTCAACGGCCTCAACAACCTCTCCTTCAAGCCGCCGCACCTTGCCCACGGCCTCCGCCAGCTCTTGCTCCAGCCTCCTGCTCCTCGCATTTGCTTCTTCCCTTTCCAGCTCAGACCTCACCACCTGGCCATAACATATGGCGACCAACAGTGCATAAAACCCTGCGGCATGCTCCACTTCCTCCTTCTCTTCCTGAAGCCGCCTTAGATACCTCTCCATAGCATTGTTGAACATGACTCTTCAGGAGTGTCTAAATCAGAATATGGTAGTGTGCAAAGAAACTGTGGAGAGTGGTCGGATACTTGAAATACTTTTGACATATATAGTCTCATGGTGGCTTAATCACCGCCTGATCATGTACCCTATTGCCATCCGTCATGCATGGATCTGTGCCACCCACGACTAGTGGGCATGAAAACCAAGGGTCTACTGCCATGCTATGCTATGTCTCTAGGGTATAGCGTCATCAATATTTATTAGGTACAAACGGTAAGGCACGTAATGACCCGCATTAAGCCACTAGTCACATCTGGTATCAGAAATGTGTGCAGAGTCTCATGGGTCGCTGGACAAAATATAATACTTATCTCTACTCAAAGACCCATTCAATTATGAGTGAATGCTCATAGTGGTTACGACTACTGGATGCCCACGGTCTGCCATCTCGGCTTAGGTTAGGATTGCCATGGAGCTGCCCTGTCTAGTCAGTCGGACTGTACCTCTTTCGACTAGACTTGAGGGGGAGGCTTGTGATACGGCGGGTCTTTTAGGGCCTGACGTGGCAATAGGATAGTCAATAATCCATCTGACCTGGCAAGTCAAGGGTCAATAGTCAGTGGTCAAGGGTCAATGATTGGACCCTATATGACTGGTCCTGTCTCGGATTTCATGTGGCTTGGATAGCCCGGCCTCCCTGCTGCCCGACCATCCCGGCCTCCATGTCACTTGGCCATCTCGGCCTCCCTGCTGCCCAGCCATCCCGGCCTCCATGTCACTTGGCCATCTCGGCCTCCCTACTGCTTGGCCATCTCGGCCTCCTCCTGCTTGGCCATACCCTCCATGTCACTTGGCCATCTCGGCCTCCTTGCTGCTCAACTATCCCGGCACCCAGTTATTTTAACCTCACAAATGTGGGCTCGGTTGGTCCTTGCATTGGTTTACCTTGCTTAGCCCTACCTCGCCTCAGATCCGAGCTCGCTGTGCCACTCCTGCCCATGCCATCTTCACTAGTGTCCTTATACCTTTCCTTATCTGAAGGCTTCACAAGCCCAGCACGACACTCCCATGCGAGATACAAGACACGCACACATGTCGGGAGCCTCACCATAAAAGGAGGACGAACGATTAGCACTGTTAGGCTTATACCTGCTCGGGTTGCTATTCCCCGCTAAAGGACAAGAATGATTTGCACACTCAAGCCACTGCCGGTTACTAGGCTCGCAGGTTTTGTCTCCTAGATGTTGGCATGTCAGCGCACTTGTCAAAAATATATAGAGCTTGTCTCCCTAGATGCCTCGCCTCACCGCCATTTATCCCTGTGAGTATATAGACTTTGGCACAGGTATGAGAAGGCTCTCTGGAATCTTCTGCATCTTCAAGCTTTACTGTTTCTTCTTCCTCTTCATTCCGGTACTGACTTGAGCGTCGAAGTGGCCCTGCCAAAATCTCCGGCGGCCAGCTAATCCTTTGGTTGAGTGCTTTCCTCTCTAGGTTTCTTTGATTGGCAAGGTTCATCGCGGTCTGGGTGACATTATCTTTGACTGGTGGCTTGACTGTCTTCGGTATCTAGCCGAAACAGATCTAAAACACATTTTAATAGTGTCATATAATTTATATGATGGGAGATTACATACATCACTTAATGTGTCAAACTCGTACAACAAAGTTTGCCTTTCAATGTTGTTTCCTTCATTTGATAATGAATATTTTTAGTACTTCATGATGAGTAGCCATGAGTGTGAGACCAGCTATATGATCATGTTCTGGTTACTTTGGGGATGAAGTATTGCTCTAGGTGGCTTTTAAAGTTCTTTGTTTGAGCTTCATCTTATCTTTCTCTTTTCTTTACTTTCCTTTTTTTTTGGACAATTATCTCTGATGTGACTTTTTTCATTACAGTTGAAACACCTCATCTTTCTTTTTGGTTTCTTTTTCAATTGACTCAGGTTTGACCTGAGTTGACTCCAAGCTTGGTTCGACTGCCTCTGTTTGCTTCACTTATGCTTTCTCCATATTACTTCCAACTCTTGGTTCCTGCAAGTCAAGTATACAACACATATAAGCAACCTAAGTCTTACCATGTGGGTCTAACTTTAGCTTTCTAACGAATTCTTGGATTAGACTGACGCATACTGTTTCCACACTAGGAACGCGCCCTTATCCATTCCACTCGGGAGAATTTACCTGTCAATCAAGTCCTCCAGACTTGTTGGACTTCTACTTAGTTTCGATCCTCGACCTCCAGGATTTGCTGCTAGACTATCGGTCCACCTAACCTCCTAGACTTCCACTAAGCATCCAATCCTCCTAACCTGCCTGGATTTCTGCAATGCTTTCCGGTCCTCCTGACCTGCCTGGACTTGCACCTGGTGCACTTGACCTTGCTAAGACTTCTGTTTGATTCTCCAAACCAAGACTTGCCTGTGCCTAGCCTACAACTAGAACTTTCCCTGCCTAGCCTCAACTAGGACTTCTTCTTACCTGGTCTAACTGTCATACCCCGAGAGACGGTCGTCCAAAAAATTTCGACATCATTTCCCCTGTAACAATTCAACTTTCCTGAGTACATATCAACATAGAGACATACACGGCCGAAACAACAATACAATACATGTAATTGAACTACTAAACTACATGGATAAAAACTCACACGGCCACACACCATATATACAACATAGCATCAACATAACGACCCACACGGCCGTAAACCACATACGAAAAATCAAAATACATCGCAACATATAAACCACAAGTGTACGAAAACATAAACAATGCAGTGGAAACATAACGATAACATCCACAATGAAATCCATAAGAACGGATACAATCCAAATCCATACAATGTAAAACCACAACATCAAAATCCTCCTCCAACTGTGAGATGACATAATCCGGCAGATCTCCTCTGGTATCAGCAGTAATCTTCTATCTTCTATCTGGGAAGACAGAAAATCCCAGGATCTAGGTGGTGAGTATAAAATACTTGATGGATAATTGGACAGATAGTGCATGCTTAAAAGTAAACATGTTAGAGCAGAGATATACAAGGAATAACAGAAATAATCAACTAGTAGTGAACGAACTACCATAATATGAATGACATGAATGACAATGGCACACAAATGTATCAACCAAGTATACAATCAAATGCAGCATCTATATACGGTCCATTACTTATATAATGCACATAATGTAAGCATATGCATGATGCAACTGCCACACTCATCTCAGTCACGTATATATGACGCTAGGGGTGTCCGACATCACACTGCCATGAATCCAGCCCTACAACAATGTAGTCTAGTGGCAAAATAGTAGGTAGCCATGTATAGCTATATACATCCTATAGCTAATGTCTATCCTTCATACTCGTCCTCAAGTATCACTTCCATACTCTTTGAGTACCTCTACGAGTATCATTTCCATTGAAAACTATTTTAAAAAATTCTTTTAAAAATTATTGCAAAATTTATGCAACATTATTTCAAAACTCATTTGAAAATTGGTTTGAAAAATTCTTTTACTAAGTGATTTCAAAATTTATCATCTCAAAAATTAGGAAGTAAACACTCTGTCTAAAGAAATCATTTAAAAACTTTATTACAAAACTATGTTAGCTTACAAAAACTGGTTTGAAAAGCTTTTGAAAACTTATTTTGACAAGGTTTTCTAAAATTTATGATAAGTTATTATTTTGTTAAAACTCTTTTCAAAATTATTTTTTAAATCTACTATGGTCTTTCAAGAACTGTCAAGACTAAATTGTAACCATAGGCATTACCCTAATTGTTAGGGCAAAATAAACATAAACTTACTCAATATTTTTTGATGTGTGAAAAGGAGGAGAAGGAAACTTAAGTTAATAATATAGAATTCTCTCAGGTTATTAAACCTTGATCCATATTAACTTAAGAAATTGTTAAACATCAAAAAGGGGGAGATTGTTGGTGCAAGAAGCACTCGATCTTGCCTAGAGTTTCGATATTTAACAATACACCTAGGTCTGGTTAGATTGACCAAGGGTTGATCCAAACAGGACCTGATGTTTAGATGTGAGTGAAGTCTAGTCAGGTCAGTTTAACCAGATGACTAGTGAGAAGTCCTAGTCGACTAGACTAGGCAGTGAAAGTCCTAATCTGGAAGATTGCATAAGGGAAAGTCCTAGTTGTAGGCTAGGCAAAGGCAAGTCCTAGTTTGGAAGATTAGGCAAAAGTCTTAGCAGGTCGGGTGCACCAGGTGCAAGTCCATGCAGTATCGGAGGACTGGGAAGCATGGCCAAATTCCAAGCGAGTACGATCAGGAGGACTAGAGATTTGAGAAGTCTGGGCGGTCAATAGGATCGAGTCACAACAATAAATTCCTGGGAGTCGAGGACCATGGCTAAGCGGGAAGTCCAACAAGTCTGGAGGACTTGTTGACAAAACTTTTCTCGAGTGGAGTGGGTAAGGGCGTGTTCCCAGAGTAGAATAGTAGGTGTCAGACTAACTCAGGATTTCGTTAGAAATTCGAAGTCAGACCTAAAGGATAAGGTTTAGGTTGCTTGGTTGTTTGCAAGCTTGTCTTGCAGGAACCAGGAGCTAGAAGCAAGATGGAGAAAGCAGAAGTAAAGCAAACAAAGGCAGCTGAACCAAGCTCAAGGTCAACTCAGGTCAAACCTGAGTCAAATGATTCCATTCGGCCTGAATGGTGATTCCAGTCGACCTGAATGGTGATTCCAATCGACCCGAATTAGGTAAACGCTGTGAAAGCCGAAGTATATCAAAAAGGGAGAGATTATTGGTGCAAGAAGCACTAGATCTTGCCTAGAGTTTTGATATTTAATAATACACCTAGGTCTGGTCAGTTTGACCAAGGGTTGATCCAAACAGGACCTGATGTTTGGATGTGAGTGAAGTCTAGTCAGGTCAATTTGACCAGATGACTAGCAAGAAGTGCTAGTCGGTTGGATTAGGCAGTGAAAGTCCTGATCTGGAAGATTAGACAAGGGAAAGTCCTAGTTGTAGGCTAGGCAAGGAAAAGTCCTAGTTGTAGGCTAGGCAAAGGCAAGTCTTAGTTTGGAGGATTAGGCAGAAGTCTTAGCAGGTCGAGTGCACCAAGTGCAAGTCTATGCAGTGTCAGAGGACCGAGAACTATGGCCAAATTTCAAGCGAGTACGGTCAGGAGGACCAGAGGTTTAGTGAAGTCAGGGCGGTCAGGAGGACCGAGTCACAGTAGTAAATTCTTGGGGGTCTAGGACCATGGCTAAGCGGGAAGTCCAACAAGTTTGAAGAATTTGTTGGCAAAACTTCTCCCTAGTGGAGTAGGAAAGGGTGCGTTCTCAGAGTGGAACAGTAGACGTCAGACTAACCCAGTATTTCGGTAGAAATCCAAAGTTAAACCCACAGGGTAAGGTTTAGGTTGATTGGTTGTCTGTATGCTTGTCTTGCAGGAACCAGGAGCTGGAAACAAGATGGAGAAAGTAAAAGTAAAGTAAACAAAGGCAGTTGAACCAAGCCCGGGGTCAACTTAGGTCAAACCTGAGTCAAATGATTCCAGTCGACCTGAATGGTGATTCTAGTTGACCTGAATGGTCATTCCAGTCGACCTGAATTGGATAAATGCTGCAGAAGCCGAAGTCTATCCAGACCCTCCACGTAAGCTTGGAGTCGATCTGAATGGAGATTCCAATCGACCTGAAGGCCAAGTCAGCCACGGAGATAGTGGATCGACGATCTACGTGGGGTCGACTTGAACGAGGTTCCAGTTGAGCGGAAGGGGCTATAAAAGAATAATGAATGTGCACAACCAAGATCATAAATTACAAGCCCTCCTCTCCAACTAGAGTTGATTCTGAATGCGAACGAGGCTAGATTCTTGCAACCGGGAAAGATCCAGGAGGAGTGCACGACGCTCAAGACTTTCAGATCGACGAATAAGTGTTTGGTTTATTCTTTCTTTACTTGTCTTACTTTGTATTTATTGTTATTATTTATTGGACTGTAAGACGGATTTTTTCGCCTCCAAACGAACGTTCGAAAAGAAGACCACTAATGGACGGGTGCCTCCCGTACATAGGCTGTACATAAGCCTTGGATGTACTAATGGGGGGTTAGGAACCAAGTAAAAAATACGTGTGTCCCTGTGTTTGTTTTACTAATCCGCTGCTTAGTTTTCTAATAGAACGAACGAATGAAAAAGCAATGAACGCGCTATTCACCCCTCTCTAGCTCATTACAAGATCCTACATTTTTTGCCTATGTGTCTTAGGGTTCTTGACTTAGTGTTGACCTAGAGGTTTGTGTCTAATTGTTGGTCAACCAATTTTTCAAAGATATAAAGTTTTGAAAACTTTAGCGTATAGTTACACCCAATAAGCAAGAATTTTAAGTAAATATCAAATTTTTCAAAAATAGTTTTTATGAAAATAGTTATAATAATTTTTGAAAAAGTTTTTCAAAACTTTGTATTTTATTTATCCTTATCATCTCACTCATTCTACGTGCCTCAGTACATGACATACAAGGGTTATCTTATAGGTTTTGTGAGATGAGTTGTTAATTTTATTTTTATTAATTTTTCAGTTAAGTTCTAATGAATGTTTGATCTTGTGTTAGATTCAGGTTTAATCGTCAATCAATTAAGTCCACATTTCAAAAATCAACCCACATTTCAAAAATTAGCTACCAGGTCATGGCGAGGTAAGGGTCTTCCTGGTTATCAGAACAACGACCACTTCCTTAGACAAAGCCTTTTAAAGAAATTATGACCTTAATCAACTTTTTGAGAAACCTTGGTCTAATTAGTCTAGGATATAGCGAGATAGCTTCGGTCAGTTCCACTTAGCTAAGCAGGCCAAGCAAGGTATTCCTTACTCTACTTAACTACCTAGACCAAGCTTCCCTAACGTACTATCATCTCGTCCCACCTTGATACTATGTTGACAAGTGTCAACCATTCATGTATCCTTAACTAACCATTTTAGATTAAGCAATAAGTAAATATGATGAAATGACATTTAAGTACATTTAAAATAAAACATATGCATGTACATGACAAATATACATGAGTCAAACAATTCAAGTAATTTTTTTTAAATTCCTAATAATGTATCAAATTTTTGATTTGATACATTTCGTGTGGATCCGCGAATATGTCAATCCACTTTGACACACATTAAATTCTATTAAATTCTTATTTCATTTGGTAATATTTTAAGTTAATTTCATAATTATAAGTATTTTATAATTAAGTTCATGGTTTTTAATAAATTTTTATTTTCAATTATTATTAATTTATTTTGAATTTAATCTGATTTTGAATTTTAAATTTTTTATTTCAAATTTTAAGTTTTAATGTTGAATTTGTTTATGTTTGAATTATTAATTTATTTATGTTTAAATTTTTAATATGTTTAAGTTTGAATTATTAATTTGTTTATGTTTGAATTTTTAATATGCTTAAGTTTGAATTATTAAATTGTTTATGCTTGAATTATTAATATGTTTAAGGTTGAATTATTAATTTGAGATTAAGTTTTGTTCCATAATTAAATGGAACTTGATGATAATTCATTTAAATTCAAGGTTTTAAGATTTAGATTTAACTTGTTAAAATTCTTAGAATTATTTTCTAGAATTTTATGATTTAATTTTAAATTTTTGAATTTAATTTTAGATTTTAAAAATTATTTATTATGTAATAATTAAAAGATACACAGTTATAGTTAATTTAATTATTTAATTTCATATTTTTAATATTTAAATTTGAATGATTATTTTTAAGGTTTGAATATTTATTGTAATAATTTTTTAGATTTAATTTAGAATTTTTTATAATTAAATTATTAATTTTAAAATTTATATTAGTGCGTTTTGAATTTTTCTTACTATTAGGATTCTCTTGATTATTTAATTTCAAAATTTTAAGTAAATTTAAATTATTCAACTTATCTTGATGATTATTAATTTTTATCTTGATAGATTAGATTTTTATTAATTTTTATTTTTATTAAATTAAGTAAAGTTGAATTATTTAATTTATTATTATCTTGGTTGAATAAGTTAAAGAATTGATCTAATTTTTTATTTATTTGAATTATATCTTGATTAATTAAAGTTAAATTATTAATGATTTAATTTGTGAAATTTGAATTAGGCAAATTATTATTTAATTTAAATTTATTAATTAATTAGTTAGGTGAATTTTTATTGTTGATAATGTTGGTGCAAGATGCACTAAGATCTTGCTTAGAGTTTCGATGTTTGACAATACACCTAAGTCATTCAGTTTGACCAAGGGTTGATCCAAACAGGACTTGATGTTTGGATGTGTGGAAGTGAGTGAGAAGACCTAGTCGGTTAGACTAG
>NW_027435354.1:0-3741 GCF_044706935.1 Curcuma longa
TGTAACGCCCGCCCTTACGTGAGCCTAGACGGACGTCACAGTTTATGCATTCATAACATTCATACACTCATGCTACTATCTATCATATACGAAAATATGAACTATGCAGCGAAAATCATAAATCCTTATCAAACATTACAATAAGCAATAAGCATAGATTCATATACAATAGATTTATTTAAGAGCATGATAAGTAAATGGTAAGTACTTAATGGAAACCAAGTCGAACACGACTAACATGATAGGTTTTAATCAACTACAATAACATGCAGATATAAATTAAGTTTCATGGCCAGGACTTCGTCACGTCACCACCACACACATCATTCAGACCTGTCCTGCTGCCTTCCATTGCTTAATACCTGTTAGTAGGATCTGCAGCATAAGAAAGTAAACTATAAGCATAACGCTTAGTAAGCTCCTTTCCTACTCACAAAATCCAAACGTCACATGGAATCATAACATTTTAAGACTTAAAACATGTAAGTCATAAACATAATCATGCACATTCATTCACCTTGACATTCTATCATATGCATTAAACATGAATACCATTTTTCTTTTCAAATCTATTATTGTAATAGATAAACATAATCAACATTGTTGGGGTCCCCCTGGCTTGTACCCATTCATTCATTTGCGCGCCATTCCAAATAGTACGAGGTTGCAAGTCTCGACTACTCGGTTACTAGGTCTTCTGTCTTTCGACCTAGGGGCGTTCATTAGGTGCCCATTCCTTGGATCCCTTTCGGGTTCCGGTACAAGCCTTTCATTAAAGTAAAATAACTTTATACTCTTCATTTTCATTTCACAGGAATGTTCCTTTACCTTTTCTTTTCATAACATGGTGAACATTCCCTTTTTCTTTAAACTCATTACATACATTTGGGATTGAGTCTAACATAACCCGAAGGTTGTTATCATTGATACTTTACTTTGATCCTAGCCCTCAACCATTCTTTAAGAGGGTCAGAAACCTTATTGGTTAGGTTCAGAACATCATTTAAACCTAACCTAAGTTTAACCGAACTTGATAAAACACCCAAGCATAAGATTTTTCTTTTCTGGAACTCATTCGGACCAAAACAGAGGGCTTAATCGATCAGATGATCGATTAAGTATCCCTCATAATCGATCAGGGGATCGATTAGGTGGTCGTTCTCTGAACCGTTCACAGAAGCTTCGGTAATCGATCAAGTGATCGATTACCCTCCCGTAATCGATCACTTGATCGATTACGAGGCGTAGTTTCTTCTCCGAGGCTTGGTAATCGATCGGGTGATCGATTACCTTCTTTTAATCGATCGGGTGATCGATTAGTTACCGTAACTTTGTTTCTCTTTAACCCTATTAATCGATCCCGTGATCGATTATGGTTCTGGTAATCGATCCAGTGATCGATTACTGACCCTTCTGATCAATTCCCGGAATCGATCTTAAACCTATGGGAACTCATTTTCTTTCGTTCAGAAACCTATCAACAGATCCTTAGGTTATAACAATAAGTATAACATGATCACACGTAGGTAATGCTTGCTCTAGAACAATTAAACATGATTAAAACTCTTAGGAACAGAACTAAATTAGGTTAATACTGATATATTCCGGTTTACAGTAACATAGCAGAGGAAACTTACCGTTTCTACAGATTCATACGGTTGCAGATACATTCGATATACTAAACATATAACCATTACACTGCAGGTGAGAAGAAGACTTACAGTGGTTCTGATGTTTCTAACGATTACCCAAAGAGAAGCTTCGAGCAAGAGCAAAAGGCCAGAGCAGAGGAAACCTTCGGCCAGAGAACAAGAAGAACAGAGGAAAGGGAAGAAGAGAAAGCAGAAGAAGACTGGTTCTTATTTGGAAAGGAGAGCTTTTATAAGGTTTCAACCCGATAACCTCCTGCTTTAAAACCCCTTAATTAACCATTATGCCCTGTAATAAAGCCAAGCGTTGTAACGCCAAGCCACCTCAACGTTCCTTCGTTTGATTTTTAAACTGCTTAATGCTCCCTTAACCTTTAACTAACATTCCTCTCCATACCTTTAATAAGAATTGTCCACTTGCCCATCTGGTCTAAAGCTTGCTATATCTATTAGAGGTCTAAGGTTCAAATCCTTGCACCTCCCCATTTTCTTTTCTTTTTCCTTAGCAAGGCTTACATGAACCCATTACAAGCAACATTCCGTTCTTAAACCTGAATTAGTATTTTATACTAATTCCTTTTTATCATAATTAATCTATCATTTATAATTAAATATCCAGATATTATTGAAGGAAAAATTACGGGTATTACAACAGCTTATCAGTCGACTGTGTCAGACTGCAGTCGACTGCTGAGTCGACTGATATATGAAAAGTCGACTGATACTTCTGTTTTCAGCATATTTGTGAATTTAACTCAACTTTTTCCCTCCGAAACGATTGTTGGTGCAATATTAAAGAGGGATAAACATTTGTGAGAAGAAATTTACCCTACTTTGTCATATGGAAACACTTTTTGATCTTTGACAAAAAGGGGGAGAAAGAGAATGTTTAAGTTAAGGAAAGAAAGATGAATGTTTAAAGGAAATTGCCTATTCTGATCATGCTATTCATGCTTATTCATGCTATGCAAGTTATCATATTCTATGATACTTTTAATACTCTGATGTCATGTGATTTATGCTTTACTTATCATGTTCTAATCACATGCTATGCTTTACATGATTTAAAGACCTAACTTAAACAAAGTTTTGCCAAACATCAAAAAGGGGGAGATTGTTGGTGCAATAGTTGCCCCAAGTGCATTGAGTTTCAATGTTTGGCTAAACCATGTTTAAAGTTAGGCAATTATTATTGATCTAACATGTGTGATGCAAGTTTGCAGGAAAGTCCAAGTGTAATCTTGGCAAGGAAAGTCCAAGCGTGGTCTTGGCAAAGGAAAAGTCCAAGTGGGAAGTCTTGGCAAGCAAAAGTCCAAGTGGGTAGTCTTGGCAAGGAAAAGTCCAAGTGGGTAGTCTTGGCAAGGAAAAGTCCAAGTGGGAAGTCTTGGCAAGCAAAAGTCCAAGTGGGTAGTCTTGGCAAGGAGAAGTCCAAGGGTGGTCTTGGCAAGGACTTGACATGACGAAGCTGATGGAAGCATCTCAGGCTAGTGCAGGGAGGCATGAGGCTGTGGGAGATGTTTGAAGGCCGAGGTCTAGGTCAAGAGAAGCTGAAATGCGATTTTTCAGCTTCACCAGTCGACTGGCCCTGCCAGCAGTCAACTGCTCATAAATCAGACGCACACAGAAAGATCAGTCGAGTCAGAGGAAGACAGGAGTCGACTGGACAGTCGACTGGTGTTATGGATAGTCGACTGGTCTTGGACAGTCGACTGTGATTTGAAGGTTGCAGAAAATTGGCAAGCATTTAATGGCATTTAATGCAAGATTTTGTTGCCGATTGAAGGCATCAGTCGACTGGCCTATGCCAGCAGTCGACTGATGTTGCAGAGTTATAAAAGAAGCCTGCACGAGATCAACTCAAGATTTCTGTCATTATTTCATTCTTTTGTGCTTCTTTTGAGGACGTTTGTGTTCTCTATTCTCTGCTTTATTCCTCTCCTCCTAAACAATATTTCATATCACAAAGAATTTAGGTTAAATTAATTGTGCTCATGTTATCACAAAGAATTTTTACATTGGTATAGTTCAGCTCATAATCCTTAAGTGTGTGCATCATCTATAGTAATTGAGCCACACATCCACCTAAGGCTAC
>NW_027435355.1:0-1341 GCF_044706935.1 Curcuma longa
CTCCAAGCTCCAAGTAAACCTATCTACCACCTGGGGAGACAGAAAACCCTAGGGTCTGGGTGGTAAGTATAAAAATACTCAATGGGTATTAGAATGAAAGTGCATAATATGTCAAGGTATTAAAGGAGTATAAGCATGGATATCAACAGGTATACAGTTCAGCATAATACTACAAGAGCAAAATTAATATACAATATGTTAATCATGTATGTCATGTCATACGAATGCAGCAGTCATATAACAACAATTTCATAATCATATAGCAACAAGTGCAATAATCATGATAGATAAGTGCAACAATCGTAAACATATGAATAAGGTAAAATACATAATAACCTACCAACAAATGCATGTAAAAACGCAGCAAATCTCACAAACAAAAACAACAAGTCACTGTCTGCACTCTACATCCCCAGTCTCCCCCGCAGGACAATAACGTGGGGTGCATAACAGGACATAAATACAAGTCACTGTCCGCACTCTACATTCCCCAGTCACTCTACCCAGAGCATAGTGAACTGAGGGGCAGACGGGATATAATTAAATGCAAGTCACTGTCCGTACTCTACACTCCCCCAGTCACCCCCCTCGAGGCAGTGAACTAAGGGGTCGAACAGGACATAATTGAATGCAAGTCCTTGTCCGCACTCTACACTCCCTAGTCACCCCCCCTCGGGGCAGTGAACTGAGAGGATAAACAGGATATTAGCATCTGATTAAGTTTCAAGTCTAAGTATCGATAAAGACTCATAATGAAGCAATGATAGCAACAGGATAATATCAGATCCTACAAAGGTCAATCGGAAGGTATCAAACAATGAATATCAATAAGTATTAACTAGATAAGTAGCACAAGTGGCAACAGTATCAACAAAGTAGACAACAACGAAAGTAAATCATGAGCTAGAGAAATCCTGTAGTGACCAAGTCCAAGGGTACCCACAAAATCAATAAAACAATGGTAAAGGTTTTCCTACAAAAGATAGGTTAATCAGGGGTTATTCAACAGGTATCAAGCGACGAATCACGTGAGCATCAACGGGGTAAATGCTATAGATGACAAGAGTATCAGCATAGTGAATATAGATCATCATAAGGTCAACCAGCAAGTATCAAGCAGCGATTAACAAAAGGATCAACTAGATAAATATACAACAAGACATGCATGAGAAAATAGACCTGTGTTGACCAAGCACAGGAGTACCCACAAACAGGTATAGGAAAGTGATCAAGAGACTAATCAACAACAATAGAAAAGGAAAATATGCATTGAAAATAGAACAGATCTGTATTGACCAAATACAGAGATTATCCACCTGATTAACGAATCGTCACAATAAG
>NW_027435356.1:0-11574 GCF_044706935.1 Curcuma longa
GTCAGGGCTCTGAGAAAGGGCGGGCGTTACATTGGCGCCTCAGTTCACTGCACTGGGTGGGTGACTGGAGGTGGCAAGTGCAGACAGTGATCATGCATGTTGTATGTGATGTGTGTTGCATATCTGCATGCATTTGTTATTATTATTATTATACTGCATTGTTGTTTACAACATTTTTATATGTGACTGTTGCATTGTATGATATGACATGCATTGCTGGATTTTGCATGATTCCTATACCTGTTTTACAGTATTGATTTTTCTTTATATATCCATTGTAGAGACTTTATACCTTTTGTTATCTCAGTTGATATATCCTGACATGCACTTCTATACTGTATTTTATTGAGTATCTGATGCTCACTACCCAGACCCTGGGGTTGCCTTGTTTTCTCGCCAGGTAGCAGATAGGATTTTACTAGGAGCTTGGAGATCTGCCCGCATGTTTCCATCTCATAGCAGGAGGATTTTTATATGTTTGGTTTGTATGGATTTTATTGTGGTGACATATGGACTGTAGTTGTGGTTTTCGGACTTATACTCGTGGTTGTGTGTTTTTGTTTGGACTTGTTATGTTTTCGCGGCGAAGTTTTTATCTTGTGTGGACTTGTTGTGGTTTACCTATTTTGGTTTTGTGAGCATGTATCCGTTTATTAGTTGTAGTCGTGTGAGCCTTACTCTTTTTGCTTTTAGTAGTTATTGATGTACTTGTGGTGTGGATGTGGACGTGTAGTCCTAATTATGGCCTTGTAGTCCTTTATACTTATGTATTAAAGGAAATGTCATTGTTACAGGAGAGATGCTGGCGACAGAAGCTTGGATCGATTGGGGTTCGATTTTCGTCGGGAGAAGCTTGGATCGTGTGTGAGGCGGCGATTCAATCGGCATGATCCGGAAGAGGAGGCGATCGGTAAGGGGAAATTTGAGTTGGGTTGTGTTGTGCTTGGCTTCTCAAGTTAAATCTCTTTAGGATTTCCTTGAATCTTCTTTGATTCTGATCGGTCTTCTTCTCCATAGCTCGGTGGATTTTGAATCGGAGCTTTCTTGGATTTCGACCGCAAGGAACGAAGGAGGGAAGGAGATCAGGACTCTCTAGGGCATGAATTGGAGCTGATCTTGAGGTGAATTATTGACTTGGATTTGAGTCTTGCTCCGTATGATTTAGATCGGGTGTTTAGTGATATTTATAACCTATAACCGGTTACTGTTTGATTGGGTTGAGATTGATTTTGGATCTTGGTTTTGTTGGATCGATAGGAATGAATTCCATTGAATGTTAGAGTTAGGTTTGAGATGGGTTATGGGGTTGATCAAGGAGGAGTGATTGATTGAGTGTTCTTGATTTTATAGATTGATTGGGTTGTGCATGATGTTGGGATGTGGTTGGTGTACCAGCTCTGTTGAAGGGGCCACTGTTTAGATCTGTTGATTTTGTTTTTGATGTTAGGGTTGGAATTAATGAAGTTGATTAGTTAGCTGAATTGGATTGTTGTTGAATTAGTTAGATTAGATTAATATGGGATGAATTTCGATAAGGGGATTAGTTGGATTAGATTATAAAGTTTAATTATTTTAAATTTAATACAGTATCATCTTAGTAAGTGTTGTATTGTTATTTAATTTCAAGATCTTGATTTGATTAATCCTATTATACTCAGAGCATATATTGGGGGTTCTTATTTTACCTTCATCAGATTCAGGTGGGTACCCTGTACTTGGTCACTACAGGCTTTAATTCTAGTGCATGACCTATTATTATCTTTTTATCCAGTTGTTATCCTTGTTGCTTGTATTATTACATTGTTGATACTCTTGTTTCACATGTCATTTGATACTTGACAGTTGATCTTTGACATGATCTAATACTATTATGTTGCTACTCCTGTTACCTATGTTATTTACCTAGTTGATACTTTGTGTTGTTCGTTGCTTGATACATGCTGATTGACCTTTGATTGATCTATCCATTGATAGTACAGTCTCAATTTTGTATCGTTGATCAATGATGACTCATCTTGATTCCTATTGATTATGCTGATTAGTTGTAGCTATTATATATTGGGATGATCATCATAACATCTACATGCTAGTAGTAGGTATTGTTGACAGCTGTTGGCTGTTGTTGTTGTTGGCACTCACCTGACACCGTGTTGTGGTGGGATCAGGAGTGAGAGCATTTATTGCGTCATGTTGGGTGCGACTAGGACTGGCTAGATAGCCCTCCTGATACACTACCTGTTCCCCACTTGATTAGTGATGGTTAGTTGTTAGAGCCTATGCTGTTTGTCCTGTTTGGTGCCTCAGTTCACTGCACTAGGTGGGTGACTAGGGATGGCGAGTGCAGACAATAACCATGCATGTTGTCTGTGATGTGTGTTGCATATCTTCATGCATTTGCTATTATTATTATTATACTGCATTGTTGTTTACAGCATCTTTGTGTGTGACTGTTGCACTTGCTTGATATATGACTGTTGCATTGTATGACATGACATGCATTGCTGGATTTTGCATGATTCCTATACCTGTTTTACAATATTGATTTTTTCCTTATATATCCATTGTAAAGACTGTATACCTTTTGTTATCTCAGTTGATATATCCTGACATGCACTTATATCCTATATTTCACTAAGTATCTAATGCTCACTACCCAGACCCTAGGGTTGCCTTATTTTCTCCCCAAGTAACAGATAGGATTTTACTAGGAGCTTGGAGATCTACCCGCATGTTTCCATCTCACAGCAGGAGGATTTTTATATGTTTAGTTTGTATGGATTTTATTATGGTGACATATGGACTATAGTCGTGGTTTTAGGACTTATACTCGTGGTTGTGTGTTTTTGTTTGGGTTGTTATGTTTTCGTGGCGAAGTTTCTATCTTGTGTGGACTTGTTGTGGTTTATCTATTCTGGTTTTGTGAGCATGTATTCGTTTATTAGTTGTAGTCATGTGGGCCTTACTCTTTTTGTTTTTAGTAGTTATTGATGTACTTGTGGTGTGGATGTGGACGTGTAGTCCTGATTATGGCCTTGTAGGTCTTTGTACTTATGTATTCAGGGAAATGTCATTGTTACAGGGGAGATGTTGTCGAAATTTTTTGAACGGTTGTCTCTCAGGACGTAATAATACGTGTTAAGGCATCAGATGTAGACACACCTAGATATAGAGGAAGAAAGGGTTGGCCAACTACAAATTTGTTGGTGGCATGCTCCTTTGACATGCAGTTCACATATATTTTATCTTGGTGGGAAGGAACTACATCTGACTCTCGAATTATCAAAAATGCTCTATCTAGACCTGATATATTAATAATTCCTCTTGGTATTTAGTTTACAAATAATGTTCATTAGTGGGCAATGTTTGGAATTAAATATGATTAACCTAATCCTTCTATTTTTTGGTAGGTAAATACTATTTAGTGGATTATGGATGTATGTTGAAGAGGGGTTTGATTACCCCTTATCGAGTAATTCGTTATCACTTGAAGAAATACTCAAGATGTGGCCCTACAAATGCAAAAGAGTTATTCAATCTTCGACATGCATCTTTTCACAATGTAATTGAGAGATCTTTTGGGGTTCTAAAGAAGAGGTTTCCAATTATTGCTAGCGGAACAAAACCTCACCATGAAATTGACATTCGCACATACATTATCCTAGCATGTTGTATTCTTCATAATTTCTTAATGGGGTTGAATCTAGACAAGAGGTTGATTAGTGAAGTGGATCATGAGTTGAGTGCAAATTATGACAATAAAGCGAATTGTAATGAGAGACAAGACGATGATTATAGGCAAGGGAATATGATTAGGGATAACATAGCTAATGTTACGTGGTTAAATTACAATAACAACTAAAGAAGATTTATTTGGCTTTATTAGGAAAATTGTGAGAATGTTTGATGTAGCATATTGAATATGTGTAACTTTATATTGTACTTCGAATATGTTGGTAATGCTTAATTTGAATAATATGATGTTTTGAACATGCTATTGTTAAATCTTAGTACTAGATGTTGTAGAATCGAAAAGAGCACTAGAGGAAGTGAATAACGTATGTCACTTTGTCACTTTATTTTTGAAAACTTCATTTTAAAAGCTTTAAGAACGTAACGGAAAATAAATAGAGACTTATTTATTTTTACTTGGTTCACAGCTTCTAACTGCTACTCTAAACCCCGCAGTCCTTGACTGTTTCCGATGGGCAATTCGCTAAAGGACTCTTTCTCACAACGAGAAAGAGCCTCACCTTTACAATATGAAAAATAGTAACAAGTTTACTATTCCTATAGAATTAAGTACAAAAGGACGTAAAAAAATGTGCTATTGTTATCGATAATTAAGATGAAGTTGCATGTGATTGTCGGTGTTGCGTCTTGGCGTCGCAGTAGCATCTCAGGAGTGTGGAGCGCGTGAACTAGCATTGTAGAATGATCTCAAGTGTTGTTCTGAAGACTTTGGTCATGGCTGCTTCTATGGACCAATCTAAGTGCCTAGATCTCCTTTTGAGCGCCCCCACGTTGGCTAGTCAATCTGCTATCGTAGTTAACTTAGCATCTCTGGGCACCCAAAATACTGATATGGCGGTTGCCGAATCAGCCTTGACTCCACTGTGCCTTATCCTTCTCTAGGCACTTGGATCCCTTCCAGGGGCCTAGAAGCTAAGGTGTCCCGACCAATCGGGACTCACCACCTTATCAGCCTTGCTGGCCAGAAGAATCACCTTTCGAACGGTCAAATTTGATAGGGCCGCCTAGATGGTTCGGGCACCTAGATCCAATAGGAGCACTCGGAACTTGAAGTTCTAGTTCCTTAATTTCTTTCATCATAGAGTTAGCACAATTTACATACACTATAGGAAATTAAGTTAAGACAGTTTTACAACTGTCTGGTCTTGACTCTTGAGGTTTTAGTGAAATCCTAGGTCAGACTGACGCGTACTGTTTCCTTCAAGGGATTGCATCCTCACCTACTCCTTTCAGGAGTGTTACCTTTTTGCCAACAATTCGGTCCTCCAAATCTAGTTGGACTTTTACTCAGCATCTAATCCTCTAGCCCCTAAAACTTCCTTCCGATGTCTAGTCCTCATTGACCCATCGATCTGTTAGACGTTTGATCCACTAACCTGCCTAGACTTCCAGCTTAGTGTATGCCCTCGATCTGCCAGACTTCTTGCCCAATCCACTTGACTAGGACTTCTTGTTTGGTCCTCTTGAATATGACTTCTTGCCCCGTCCATGATAAGTGGCATTTTTAACGGGTAAATTCGGGTTAGATCGGACCGGTTTGATCATATTTCCTGTTAATAAATTGGATATTTGGGTTGATATTGATGTTGGATGAATCTGTGGTGTTGATTCTAATGCTCATCAATTTATATAAATTTTCAGGTATTAATTTGTGTATTTAATGTTTGCAGGAAATCGAGAGGAAAATAATGATAAATTGGAGGGTTAAATTGCGAGAAAGATCAATCCTGGTTCGAGTTGGGTTCAAATCAGATTCTAATTGACTCAACCAGTTCTAAAATTGGAGAAAATCAATTGGGTTCGAGTCGGGTTCGAATTGAAAATCAAATGGACTCAACTAGCTTTGAAATTTGACTCAAACTTGGGTTAAATCGGTTCAAATTGATTCAGCCAGCCCAAGCACAAGCCAGCCCAAGCATAAGCTCAGCCCAAATCCTAATTAACCTAGCCAAATCACATTTCAATTCAATCCGGTCCGGTTCATTGGCCGGTTCAAGCAAGGTTCAGCAGAGCCGGTTCACCTCATTTGAATTCAACCGGCTCAATTCCAGATTTCGGCCGGTTCAGTTGCTAGGGTAAAAAGAGGTCGCCGGTTCACAACGCAAGGGGGCTCCTCGCGATCAAAAATCGCGAGCACTGTTTGTTTCTCCTCTTCGTCGTCGCCGTGGTCACGAGCCCCACCGTGCGCCCTCGCCGTCACCTTTCCTCCGTCCGATCAGCGCAAAGCAAGGGCGCAGTGTCCTGTAGTTGCCGAGCATCATCGTCGCTGAGGATTGTTGCTGTGAGCTCCGGTGACATCCTCTTCCTCCCTCCGTTGTTTGGGTCCTTCTTTGTCTGCGATTTGCAGCAGCGATGGTAGCCGGCTACAGCTCGATTCTCCGCATCCACAGAAGAACCGAAGGGTAACTGGTCCTTGTCTGCGATTTGCAGCAGGGAACGACTCTTGTCTGTGATTTGCAGCAGGGGATCATCGGCTTTCTTCGACCTCCGTCTGTCACCGGGAAAGGGAAGGTAAGGGAATTTTTCATCTTTGTTTTTTTGAGGTTTTTGTCTGCGATTTGCAGTAGGGGCTTGAGATGGCAGAGGCTGAAGTTCCACTGCGTTGTCTTCTCCGATCACATTCCGCCGTGAGCGATTTGCTCCGGTGCGACCACTGTCCAGTTTGTGCGAATTAACTAGGAGCTGCTGATGGCCTTGTGCTGTGCCGATTGGGAGAGGGAAGTTTCCCTTATCATCTCCACTTTTCTGTCTGCTTCAGTTGTTATCTGCTCTTTCTTGTTGAATTGAATTGAAACCCCATGAACTGCTATAAATACTGTAAATACCAACTGTAACCCTAAATGTTAACATTAACCTTGATCCCTAACCTTAATTGCTAACCTAACCTCTGATGTTAATTTGGTTTCCTGACTGTTAGCTTGGAATTTCGAAACTCCCAACTTGTTGATTTGTTATACTTATGTCCATGATGTATATTTCGGTTAAGGATTGAGATTCGAAGTTTGAATTGATGTTTAAATCTACTGAATGTCATGATCTTTTAGGTTGCTCGGTTGGGATGATTTGTGGTGATGAAGTTGGCATGTTTTGTTGGTTATTTGGTTGGCATGTTTTGTTGTACTGAATTAAGAATGCATTTTCTGTTGTGAGATGTAAAATAGGGCAAGTTGTTAACCGTTTTAGTGTTGAAGCAAATCCTTTAGTTTGAATGGAATGCATGTTCTTCCCAATTCATTTGTGTTGGTGATACCATGTTAGTGGTTGTTAGAATTGTGTGCCAATTTGTAAATTGTTCTGTTGACTTAATGCATGGAATACAATGACTTGAATCTGTGTCATGAATGTTTGGTTATAAATGGTGTAAAGATGCATGTTTAATGTTGGAATTGTAGTGGTTGAAAGGTTGTCAAGATTGTAATTGTTGCCTTGTGGATGATAGAATTGTTATGATTGTGTTGATGTTGTGAACATGTTCATGTTATGTTGTAAAATAACTTGTAAGAGTAATGTATTAGTTGTGTTGTTGTAATGTTAGAATAAGCTCTAGTTTATCATGTTAATCCATTTGTAAGATGTGTATAATCTGTTTTGTAAGATTTGTATGATTGATGTTGTGTGGTGTATGATGTTGTATGTTGAATGGACAATAATGAATGTAATTCATGTACTAAATTATTCTTGTATAATGAAATAAATTGTTGTGTAATTTGATGTTTGTTGTATACAATGTTGTCGTTGTTGAATGATTTTTACTGTTGTAAGGTAGTATTTATATGAATTAGGATTAACCGTGTAATTAGAAATGTACAGTAGGGATTCTTTTGATTTGATTAGCAATAAATGGAGTTTGTAAATAGGATTGAATAAAATATAATAAAAGCCCCACACCATGAGTCTAGGATATAACATCCTGTCATTGAGTCCGAGAGAGAGACGACCCGGACTTCTCTTTACTACTTTAGCGATAGTTAGGGGTTTGGTAAATAAATAAATAATTTTGATAGGGGTGTGAGTGACAAATAAATAAAGGGAAAATGTATATAAATAACAAATAATTCCCATACAAACACCCCGCATCAAAATTTTGACGCCGTTGCCGAGGACTCAAATGATGTTTGTTTATTTTAGATTGTGCATAGGTGTATTATTTGTTTATTCATTTCATTTGTTTATACGTTCATTTATTGATACATTGATTGATTGAATGATTCGTTTATTCATTTGTTGATTTATCTATTTATTCATTTATTCATTCTTAATTATTTAATTCTTTTATTCTAATGATCTTGAGGGTGTTGATTTTAGGTGCACTAATGCTTGTTCGTGACTTGTCTATATTGGAGAGGTGCACGAAAGTGTAAGGAATTGCACTGAGTCCCTAGGATCACTTTCTTTTATTTTATCTGGATCTGTCTGCAGAGTTGAGAACCTAGGGCGATCAGGAATCAAGGGACTCCTCTTGCGACAATCCAACTTCCCAGTGAAAGGGGAGTAATCTATATCTTTTCTTGTTTTTCTTTCTTTTTTTGTGTATATACCTGTTTATTTTCTTTTGCTTCTTTTCTGTAAATAGAATGTGTATAAGTAGGACGTGTATAGTTTAGTTCTTTTTGTTAAATAGGATGTGTATATATATTCGTTATTGTATGTTTCCTTTCTTTGTACATATCATATGACTTGATTAGTTTAGGATGTATATATGATTTTTTATTCTTTCTTAGCTTAGGTTGTGAATTAATGAATAACTTAGTTTAGGATTTTTGTATTTATTTATTTATGATTCTTCCACAATAAATTTTTCCCTTGCATGACTTAATCATCTTAGGAATTGTGACAACTTAGTTATCTAGGTTTGTCGTGTTTTAGAGGTTCATAGACATGAAGGAGTTCCTGGATTATGTGAGGATACAACTTAGTGATGGATTTTACCTTAAATAGTTGAGATGATGACTATTTCTTTTACCTAATGAGGACTGAGCCTGATTTCCTTGTTGTGGGGCGCTTATGGTAAATGTAACTCTAGAACTTTCTCTAATTCTGTCGAGGCCACATTACCATAGGGTTGCATAATTTCATGAAGATCATTCTTTCATTCCTTTATTCTTTCATTCTTTTCTATTTAGTATAGGTTTTTTAATAATCCATTTCTTGTGTATCCTATTTTTCCTTTCCATCTCTTTCATCACTATTTTTCTTGGATTTGGGGAACCTTGATTGCTGAGATGAGATTTTGCCCGGGACGGACAAAAATTTAAGTGTGGGGGTGTGAGTAGATAGTTCACCATCAATAGACCATTTTTTTTATTTTCATTGTTTATTTAGATTAGGTTTCAAAAAAAACTGTGAAAAAAAAAAGAAAAAAAAACAGAAATGAAAAACAAAAAGTTTGATTTTTGAATAAAATAAAAATAAAAGTTTGAGTTGGTGAGATTGTTTGGGATAGTTGGTAGTAAGTTTTTGCACTTTTTATTTTTCCTACTAGAGTTTTATTGTATATGGTTAAGTGTAGGGAAGGTTAGAGTTGTTCTCTTGCTACTAGCATCCCAAACTAGTTTGGTTTGAGTTTTACTGGGCATGATTTTTCATTGATTCATTTATGAAGCATGTCATTTTCCCATATCTTCCACTTATATGTTTGATTCTATTTTCTCAATTCTTTTCTCTTACACATTATTTTCTTTCCCTTATTCCTATTTCTTTTGTTTATTCTTTATTCATTATTCATTATTCTTTATTCTTTATTCTTTATTCTTTATTCGTTTGTAATAAATCTTTATGGATTATGTAATCTTATGCATAGGATAGTGGTGGAGATTAGAAGAAGAGCAAGCATATGGTAGTGCATGAACCATAGGTAGCTTGAGAGAGATCCACTTTTTACATAATTATGAGGATGAGCGCCACATTATTTATCCTGTGAGGTTTTTTTTTGTAGTCATCATTCTCAATTTATTTAGGGTGAATTGAAATTGCTATTTTGTTGATCCATGTATGAATTGAATTCTGGATTGCTTGGATTTCTAAATTTTGTCACTCTTATTTAGCTTGTTGTTGCAATTTTCTGATTTGATTGGTATTGTTAGGGTGGAAAATAAATGTATATTAGCTACTTTCATGGGACGTGAAAGAATAAGTATGAGGGATTTGATAAGTGGCATTTTTTACGGGTAAATTCGGGTTAGATCGGACCGGTTTGATCATATTTCTTGTTAATAAATTGGATATTTGGGTTGATATTGATGTTGGATGAATTTGTGGTGTTGATTCTAATGCTCATCAATTTATATAAATTTTCAGGTATTAATTTGTGTATTTAATGTTTACAGGAAATCGAGAGGAAAATAATGATAAATTGAAGGTTTAAATTGCGAGAAAGATCAATCCTGGTTCGAGTTAGGTTCAAATCAGATTCTAATTGACTCAACCAGTTCCAAAATTGGAGAAAATCAATTGGGTTCGAGTCGGGTTCGAATTAAAAATCAAATGGACTCAACTAGCTTTGAAATTTGACTCAAACTTGGGTTAAATCGGTTCAAATTGATTCAGCCAGCCCAAGCACAAGCCAGCCCAAGCACAAGCCAGCCCAAGCATAAGCTCTGCCCAAATCCTAATTAACCTAGCCAAATCACATTTCAATTCAATCCGGTCTAGTTCATTGGCCGGTTCAAGCAAGGTTCAGCAGAGCCGGTTCACCTCATTTGAATTCAACCTGCTCAATTCCAGATTTCGGCCGGTTCAGTTGCTAGGGTAAAAAGAGGTCGCCAGTTCACAACGCAAGGGGGCTCCTCGCGATCAAAAATCGCGAGCACTGTTTGTTTCTCCTCTTCGTCGTCGCCGCGGTCACGAGCCCCACCGTGCGCCCTCGCCGTCACCTTTCCTCCGTCCGATCAGCGCAAAGCAAGGGCGCAGTGTCCTCAAGTTGCCGAGCATCATCGTCGCTGAGGATTGTTGCCGTGAGCTCCGGTGACATCCTCTTCCTCCCTCCGTTGTTTGGGTCCTTCTTTGTCTGCGATTTGCAGCAGCGATGGTAGCCGGCTACAGCTCGATTCTCCGCATCCACAGAAGAACCGAAGGGTAACTGGTCCTTGTCTGCGATTTAAAGCAGGGAACGGCTCTTGTCTGCGATTTGCAGCAGGGGATCATCGGCTTTCTTCGACCTCCGTCTGTCACCGGGAAAGGGAAGGTAAGGGAATTTTTCATCTTTATTTTTCTGAGGTTTTTGTCTGCGATTTGCAGTAGGGGCTTGAGATGGCAGAGGCTGAAGTTCCACTGCGTTGTCTTCTCCGATCACATTCCGCCGTGAGCGATTTGCTCCGGTGCGACCACTGTCCAGTTGGTGCGAATTAACTAGGAGCTGCTGATGGCCTTGTGCTGTGCCGATTGGGAGAGGGAAGTTACCCTTATCATCTCCACTTTTCTGTCTGCTTCAGTTGCTATCTGCTCTTTCTTGTTGAATTGAATTAAAACCCCATGAACTGTTATAAATACTGTAAATACCAACTGTAACCCTAAATGTTAACATTAACCTTGATCCCTAACCTTAATTGCTAACCTAACCTCTGATGTTAATTTGGTTTCCTAACTGTTAGCTTGGAATTTAGAAACTCCCAACTTGTTGATTTGTTATACTTCTGTCCATGATGTATATTTTGGTTAAGGATTGAGATTCGAAGTTTGAATTGATGTTTAAATCTACTGAATGTCATGATCTTTTAGGTTGCTCGGTTGGGATGATTTGTGGTGATGAAGTTGGCATGTTTTGTTGGTTATTTGGTTGGCATGTTTTGTTGTACTGAATTAAGAATGCATGTTCTGTTGTGAGAT
>NW_027435357.1:0-1820 GCF_044706935.1 Curcuma longa
TGGAATAATCTATTTAAATTTACCCAAGGCCGCACCCAATTTTTAAAAAATATATATTTGTTTTTTTTATTCATCTTTTTTAGATATTTCTTTTTCTTTAAAAATTAAAATTATTTGAAAAAAGGCCGGTCACAGCTTGGACCGAGCTACAATTTGGAGGCCATAATGGTCGATCTCAATTTTGCAACTTTATCGCGACGAGCTATCGTGGATGGTTGTCGCGGCCGTCGATTCATGATCGATTATGGTTGTCTCACTGTCAGTCGTAGTTTGATTGTAATTTTATAGCTAGAGGTAATAATTTCATAAAGATTGATTGTGATTGTCATCTGATCAATACTCTCTTCTATCGTGACCTCCTTACAGATGGTCGTGGGGCCGATCGTGTGGAGCCGCTGGGGTGACGGATTCCAGACTTTTTACAGAAAAAGATTATGGTGTTAGTCGAGCAATACTCTCCTCTATCGTGACCAACTGTAGTTTTTCGATTTACCTCCTCATAAATAGTCATTGAGCCGACCGTGTGAGACCGCTAGGATGGTGAATCCCTCCTTTACCGAAAAAGATTGTGGTTGTCTCATTGTTAGAGCATCCACATTGATGGGTGTTATAACACCCACCATTTCATCAAAAAATGTGGGATCCACATGCCACATATACATCATATTAACACATCCATTCTCTCACATTCGTTTTAACAACCACCTTCATTATTTGTGGGACCCGTTAATTCCTCTCTCTACTGCTTGTGGTGGGCCATAGGCATTAAAAAAATAAAAAAAAAAGACAAATGAACGCGTACTGAGCTTGTGGTGGGCCATAGGCATTAAAAAAATTTTAAAAAAAAACGCCATTGAACGCGTTCATTGAATTGAACGCGTTCATGGCTTTGTGTTGGGCCCCACCCAAATAATTCTTGCGCTACACTGATTTTAACGTTCATCGAACGTTATAATACTCCATGAACCCACCAATGCAGATGCTCTTAGTCACACCACAAGAATAACAGTATTTAATGACGGAAATAGAGATGGGAATTTATTTTTGTTGCCAAATTAACGATGAAATTAAATTTTCATCGCTATATTAACGATGGATATAAACTTCCATCACTAATTTTAGTGACGAAAATTTATTTCAATCGTTAAATTAATGACTAAACTATAAATTTTGTCGCTAGTCTAACGACTGAATTAATATTTCGTCGCTAATTAGCGATGAATTTAATCTTCTATTGTTGATTTAGCAACATAATTAATTCTCTGTCATTAAATTAGAGATGGAAGATTAAATCCGTTGCTAATTAATGGATTTGCGTTTTTAGGACTTTCCGACTAATTCCTCCTCCTCCCCCTCTAAGCGTTTTTAGGGGTTTTTTCCTCTCGACGATCTTGCAATCTCTCCTCCCGGCATTGCCACCGTCTCCTCTCCAAGCTCTGACTTTCCGCCCATCTTTGAACTCGTCAGCACTCCTCCTAGCAAGATCCACCCCCTAGGTAGGATTCACGGAGTCGAGACAGGCCTGGGCGAGCTCATTGACGTCGAGGTCGGCCTGGACATAGACCCGACCACGGTTCGGAACTGCCGGTTCGACGGTTCGGAACTGCCGGTTCGACGGTTCGTGGCAGGTCGAACCCTTAACCTTAACCGCCCAAGACGGTTACGGTTCACGGTTCGGAACCGCCGGTTCACGGTTTGGTTCACGGTTCGCGGCGGTTCACGACGGTTCGAGATTATTATATTAAAAAATTTAAAATTTAAAATTTAAAATTTATATAAAAGAAATATTGAAAAAAAGAGAGAAAAGTCGATGTAGTTTT
>NW_027435358.1:0-4504 GCF_044706935.1 Curcuma longa
CTGTTCACCTGTTGGATACATAGTTGTTATCTTATATCTTTGTTGATTGATATATGCTGGTTGACCTTAGATTGACCTATCCATTGATTAGAACAAATCCTAACTGTTGTAGCTATGACTTATGTTGTCCTTAATTGATTCCTGTTGTACATGCTGATTTACAGTAGTTATTACATGTTGGGATGACTATCATTACATCCATGAGCATTGTTGTTGTTGTTGTTGGTGGGTCTTACTTGCACCGTGTTGTGGTGCCATATAGGTAAGAGGTTGCACTGCAGTTGGGTGCAACCAGGACTGGCGATACTGCCCTCCTATCACCCTGCCTGCTCCCCACTTGATACATAGTGGTTGTTGTTGGAGACTGGCAGTATGACCTATCTTGCCCCCATTTCACTGAGCTCTGGGAGGGTGACTGGGACGACGAGTGCGGACAGTGTCAGATATTTTGATTGCATTGATTGATGCATACATTGTTGGTAGGGCTATTATCTAGTTTACTTTATGCATATGACCGTGGATTGTTGCACTTGTTTGCTATGACTGTTGCACTTGTATGACATTACATACATGATACATGTAGATTTCTTTATCAGTTGCACAGTATAACTTATTCTTGATTACCATACTGATATACCATGATATACCTTTGATTCTTGATACCTGAGGATTATCTATACCTGTTGTATAGTAGGATTTATTCATATTCTATCTTGTTGATATACCATGATCCAGGATGTTACCTGTTAGCTGTAGATTGGTTCTTTCTCAGTCTATACTAGTTGTTTCTTATTTTATTCCTGCTATGTATCTTGACATGCACTTCTCCCTGTACCCACTGAGCATCTAATGCTCACTACTCAGACCCTGGGATTGTTGTGTTTACTCCCCAGGTAGCAGATAGGTATGTGGAGCTTGGAGATTCAGTCAGCTGACGCTATCTCACTACAGGGGTTTCCTTGGTATTGTTGGTTTATTCAGAGTCCATTTGCATTCATACGGTTGTAAACAGTTATTAACTGTATTGGATTAGACTTGCATTCGTTGTTCGGTTTTACGATGTTTCTATTTCGTCGGTTTGACTTATGGTGGATGTTCCATTGATTTTGCTTATTATGGACAATTGCATGTGATGTTAGTGGTTATGGCCATGTAGGCCTTATTTTGCATGTATGTGTGTAGTTGTGGTATACGTGGATGTGTAGTTCTTATTCCAGCCGCTTGTGGCTGAGTATAGTTGCATGTATTCAGGTAATTTGTCACAGTTACAGGGGAGATGCTGCCGAAATTTTCGGACGGCCTTCCCGGGGCGTGACATACTAAGCAATGGGAGGCAGCGGGACAAGGCTGGGAAGATATGTGTGGTGGTGACTTTACCAAGTCCTGGCCATGTAGATATTTTATTTATGCATATTAAACAATGTTTGATTCCATGTTTTAGTAGTGTGTATAAGAACTTTATAATCTAGAATTGTCATGCGACCTAGGTTAGTCTGCATTTAGTTTTCTATCATATATGAACTTCTATTTTGTAATAGTGTTAATGTTTCCGCTGCAAAGTTTTTAGTTTTCCGTATATGATAGTAGAAGAAATGAATGAAATGAATAGAACTGTAGCGTCCGTCAAGGGCCCACGTAAGGGCGGGCATTACAAAAAATATTCATCACAAAATAGCAATAAATTTTACAATGAAATATATTTTCATTGTAAATTTATGATAAATTTTGTGACAAAAATAACTTTATTGCAGAATTAGCAACATATTAAATTTGTCACAAATTTCATTACAAAAAATATTTCTATCGCTAAATTAATCACCAAATAGCGATAAAAATATATTTCATCGTTAATTTATGATGAATAAAATATTCATCATAAATTTAGTGATGAAAAATAAATTTGTCAGTAATTCAATGATGGATGAATTATTCATCGTGAATGTGGGATAAAATATTAATTCATTGCATTTAAATTAGCAACGAAAAATATTTTTCGTCGCCAATTTGGCGATGAAACCTCTATTCGTCGCCAATTTGGCTATGAATTTGGTGACGAATGTGGTTTCGTCACCAAATTTAAGGCATAACCTTAAATCACCTGATCCCTCTTTTCTTTCTCTCCCATTTCATGCAGCCTCTCCAGATCCCCGCACGCTGCTGTCATTGTCGTTGCCTCTCTGTTGTCGATGTCAGATCTCTCCAACAAGTGAAGCACATCGTTGCCTCTCCATTGTCGGTGTCCGATCTCTCCAACAAGTGAAGCCCGCCGTCACCTCTAGTATTCTCCCTCTCCTCTCCCTATCACGTCTCTCCTGTTGAGGTCTCTGCCCCCTCCCCACACGGTGCTGGCGACCTGCCACAGGCTAGGTGCTAGGTACCTGACCCTGTTGGCTAGGTGTTGCGGGCCACAATCCTCCGATAGCTGGTCAAGGGCTGCGGGCCGCAACCCGACGGTCGTGGGTCCGACGATCGCTGGCCAAGGGCCACCAGCTACAGGTCGCTGGGCGGTGGTTGTTGGCCAGAGGCAACCATCTGCAATCGATCGCCGCTGATCATGGTTGTCACTGGCCATAGTTGGTGGTCGCCGTTGGCAGCTGATCATGAGCGATGGTCACCGTTGACCGTGATTGGTGGTCATTGGGTGCAGTCGGTGGTCACTAGCGGTAAGCTCGGCTGGCCAACTGATTGTGAGCTTATCTGTTTGCGTGGTCATCCCTCGTCGTGAACTTTGCTAGTTCTGAAATAATTTAGCCTTGAGTAGTTTTAAAACTTCTATTTTTAAAAATATTAATATAGTTTACTAAAAGTATTTCTTTGTGCACATTATATTTAATTGTTGATTTTGAAATATTATTTGTGCAGGTCTATAATTTATGTGGACTTAAAGTAATTGAAGATAAACTTATCTTTGTTCATCGACTTTAGGTATATTATAATTATAGTTATTTTTGGATAGTGAAAAGTATTTAGCTATAATAGTGATTATTTGAATGTTAGTTTTTTAATTCTAATTTAGTAAGAATTAATTATGTTTATGTAATTGCTGAGGAGGTTATATTAGTTTTTATTTGTATTTAGTAGGAATTAATTATATTTTAAAAATTAAAAATGTTTGGATTCAGAAAAAATATAGAAAGTAAGAAGTTGGATGTATAAAAAAAACTTACCTGAACGTAGGAGTTTAACTAATGAATTTATTATTAGGTTAGAATAATTTTTAAATTTTGCTTCAAGTAATGTTAAGTTTATGAATGGAGATAAGGTAAGATGCCCATGCAGAAAGTGTTATAATGATAAATTTTTACGGTGTGATAAAGTTTGAAAACATCTTTGTAGATTTGATTTCATCCCTAATTACTATAATTGGACTTATCATGGTGAACCATTCATATCTGATGAGCATTATGGACAAATATACAAGTCTTGGTTAGTGGAGATTATAGTTATTACGATTAATTTAATCTATATCAGAGGATGGTAATTGATGCAACGGGTCAGAATTTCATTGCTAAACTGAGTAGTGTAAGTTCTAATTTTTCTCCAATCGTTGAACAAATGTTTACTGCTTATGCATCACTGTTGGAGGAGACAGAAGTACCAAGAGTTGGTGAAAATGTGAAATGAATCATATCTCTAATTTCAAGAATTGTTGAGTGCTACAGATAAACATTGTGGCTTGGTTGTAACAATTACACTAAACTATCTCTCATAGCAAGATTGTTAAATATCAAGGTAGAGCATAATATATCTAAAGATTATTTTAATAATTTTATTCAAGTTATTGGAGAGGCATTACTGCGTGATTATATAATGCCCAATGATTTTGCAATATGAAAAAACTTATCAAAGACTTAGGTTTTCCGGTTAAAAGAATTGATATTTGTAAAGATGATTGTATGTTATTGGGGAGATGATGAAAATGCAAAAGTTTGTAAATTCTATAATCAAGCTAGATACAAAAGTACCAAAAGGAGTCAACGATGACATAAAACATACATTCAGTTGTTTTATTTTTCTTTAACTCCTAAGCTACAAAAACTTTATGCATTAAAAGTCACTGCTCAACACATGACTTGGCATGTATAGCTGTCAAGTTGGGTTAGGCCCGCCGGGTTGACCCGCCCCGCTAAGAAATTTAGGCGGGTTGGGTTGAAATTTTATCAACCCATTTTAAGATAGGTTGAGGTGGGTTGGCCCGCCTAGGTCCGCGACCCGCGTGGGTTGGCCCGCGGGTTGATAAAGTTTATTTATTTATTTTAAATTTTAAAATTAAAGTATAAAACTTAATGAATTAGTGAGTTTCATCTATTTTAAATATAATTTAAACTTAAAAATTATAATTCAAACTTAAAATTTTCAATTTAATCAATTTAAATTATACTTTAAACTTAAAATTTTTAATATTTTTTATTTTTTAACAGGCCCGCGGGTTGGCCCGCCTAACCCGCGGCCCGCCTTGAGTTGGGTTGGGTTGGAGATTTCCCAACCCGCCAAATTGGTGGGT
>NW_027435359.1:0-1387 GCF_044706935.1 Curcuma longa
ACCCTAAGGTTGTTAACCGTTATACTTACTTGGTCCCTTAGCCCTTAACCTTTCTTTAAGTTGGTCAAGAACTTGTTGGTTAAATTTAGAACTTAACCTAAGCTTAACCTTTTCCTACATTTTCGAGTTCAGACTTTTATCCAATTTGATTTGTAGGACTTCTTGGTCATCAAGGCTTAAGTGACTCATCAAAGGATAAGCGAAACAGGTCAAATGTGCTTGTCCAGAGCCTGACACGCCCAGGCCGTGCTAAGCAGCACGGCCGTGTCATTTGGCCATTCAGCGTTGAAGCTGAGTGTCGTCCAGAGGCTGACACGGCCAGACCGTGCCAAACGGCACGGCCGTGTCGGTTCCTGCGGAAATCCACAGGAACCCTAGCCGTTTCGCCGCTTCGCGTTGAAGTTTCGGGTGGTCCAGAGGCTGACACGGCCAGGGTGTGTCAATTGACACGGCCATGTCGTTTTCTGTGGAAGTTCACAGGACTTCGAAAATCGCTCAACCGGGCGATTTTTGGCTCTCCACCCCACATGTGATCATACCGAAACAAGTCTCCTTGAACTACAACTTACCGTAACTCCTAACCAACCATTTAAACATGAAAAACCGAGTATTATCATCACAGATTTCAGGATTTAACAGTTATATTCATGGTTTCAAAGCAACTGCTAATCATATGCATCTACTGGGACATAACTCCGGTTATAAACTCTAAAATGAATTATAAACGTGCATCAAAACCCTTAACACGAAATACAACCTAAGTTCTAACAATTTGGTTCATGAAAAACAGCATACATCTTTGCATTCGTAACTAATATCTTGCAGGTGAGGGGAACTTACCTTGTTTTCGAGTTCCTACGGTTTATACCAACGACAAGGCTTCTCCTTTCTTCTTTCCTTGCAATGGGGATCTTCGGCACCTTCGGACGAGGCGAGGCAGAGAGCAGGTCGGCGGCCGAAGAAGAAGAGAACAGCGACGCAGGGAAAAACTATTCTGTGCGAAGGGGAAGGGGTTATAAAGAGCTGGGATGGAAGTTACGTTCCCGTAACCCCACTAATCCCACGTTCCCAACCCATCACTTATCCTTCATTTGGTTTAATGAAATCTGACGAACCCTTAGGTTTAACAAGCGTTTCCCTTATCTCTTTAACAAGCATTAATTACTATCCCATATGGTTAACTTGGCTTGCTTCATACATGAGGTCTAAGGGTCAATCCCTAGCACCTCCATATTTCTTTTTCTTTTTCTCTTTCTTTTCATAGCCAAGCCTTTAACCCATCAATCAACATTCTTAAAACATAATTATTCATTTCTTTTTATCATAATCAATTTATCATTTATGCTTAATTATCCAGAAATTATCGAAGGAAATTTCGGGTGTTACA
>NW_027435360.1:0-3491 GCF_044706935.1 Curcuma longa
ACCCAAATGCAAGAATAAAAATTTAACAAGGCAATAAAATCAATTCATGAAGCAAAGAAGGGAAGTGAATTTAAAAGCACTAAACCTAACTAGCAAGACAACCCAAATGCAATAGAACTATTTAACCTCAATCAACTAACAATGAAATCCCTACTCAACTAATCAAACCTAGCCAACTGATACGGAACAGTATCGGCTGATACTGAACAGTGCAACTGGTTTCGGATTCAAGGTAAGTTGCAACTAAGCTAGAATTAATTCCAAAACACTTCAGATACACCTAAGCATCAAGTATCAAATAGGCAATTAGCATTCAAGATTGGAAAGTAATCAAACAAGCAAATTCACATTGACATCAGAAACTCAAATGTGCAGAAATAACAAGAACAGTAAACAGAATTTCAGAAACACATCCTCTTCTCCCCATTTTCGTTTCTTCTCCTCAACTTGGTGTCAATCAAGCTGGTGAATCCACAATGTGGATCCAATAATCCCTCTGAAGTCCTTAACGTGATCTCTGGTGTATTTACTCGCTGCCCGACCTCTGAAATTGCCGAAGAAACCCTCTCCTGCGCTTACAGTGGTCTGCACGGAGTGATTTGAAGCTGCAAAACTGGATTCTCGGTCTTCTCTTGACTCCGATCGATTTGATGATGGTATAGGAGCTAGCCACAAACCTCAGAGAACCCCTCAAAGGCTCGAGGCTTCGTATTGAGCCGTGGATGGCCGGAAATGCGAGAAAACAGGGAAGCTGCCGCCGGTGAAACCCTCGCCGTCGCGCCTCCTCCAGCCGCCGTAATATACCCAATCGATTGGTTTCGGACTCCTCGTGGATCAAGGATTGCAACGGAATTGGTTTGGGAGGAAAGGGGCTGGCGTGTGGACGTACGTCGATGAACAGGGGATGGTTTCTCGTGGGACGATGAACAGTGGTGGCGCAGCCACTGTTCATCCCGATTAAAGGTTGCGGCTTTAAATACCCTTCATTAATCAAGCAATCTCAGGCGTTGATCTTGGAATCCAACGGTCAGAATTTGATCTAGGCTCTAGGGCTTCTTAGGGCTTCCAAAAAATTGAGGAATTTTGATCGGGCTCGATCTAGGTCATGTCCTCCATGTTGGCTTGATCAATTTGACAAATTTGACTCGATTTGACCGCGATTGAGCTCGAGTTGGGTCCGATTTAGCCCTAAAATCAATTAAAACTAAATTAATGCCAAAAAATCACCATTAAATCACAAAAATTATAATCAAGCCTCAATTTATATAATATAGCGACAAACATGATTAAATCGATTCAATAAATAATTATTTTCATGCAAAACCCAAAGATTGAATCGATTAAAAAGGTAAGAAACCCTAGCTCATCAAATTCCCCCACACTTACCCTTGAGCGTCTCGCTCAAGCCAATAAAATAAACTAAGATAGTACCCCCACCTAGATCATTCTCAATCATGATTAGAAACAATTAAAAGGGAATTATCTAAGTTGTAAAGTCTCAAAAGCTTAAACCCATGGATTAGACTCTTGTACTTGGTTAACCAATAGTAAGTTTCATCTTTCATGATTAATTGAGGTAAATGCATCACACTAAATCTCACGAGGTTATTTTCAGTGAGTATAGTCAGTGGCTCTCATCCTAAATTCTAATTCATGATCAAAAGGAAATAGAGCTCACTCAAGCAACTTAAGTTTCATGCATTACCATAGGCTTGCTTGTTTTCTACTCTCCACTACCACTCTTGATTTGGAATCCACATATACTAGGCTTACTGAAAATGTAAGGAATCAATAATTGAAACAAAGGAATTAGGAAATGTAGAAAGACAAATTCAAGAGACAAGAAATTTCAAGAAAAGAGTGAGTGAGGTGGTAGACATGGGTATAGTTAAATGCTAATCAATGAACCCTTGCCTTCCTTCCCAAATCAATTCATGAAGCAAAGAAGGGAAGTGAATTTAAAAGCACTAAACCTAACTAGCAAGACAACCCAAATGCAATATAACTATTTAACCTCAATCAACTAACAATGAAATCCCTACTCAACTAATCAAACCTAGCCAACTGATACGGAATAGTATCGGCTAATACTGAACAGTGCAGCTGGTTTCAGATTCAAGGTAAGTTGCAACTAAGCTAGAATTAATTCCAAAACACTTCAGATACACCTAATAGCATCAAGTATCAAATAGGCAAATAGCATTCAAGATTGGAAAGTAATCAAACAAGCAAATTCACATTGACATCAGAAACTCAAATGTGCAGAAATAACAAGAATAGTAAACAGAATTTCAGAAACACATCCTCTTCTCCCCATTTTCGTTTCTTCTCCTCAACTTGGTGTCAATCAAGCTGGTGAATCCACAATGTGGATCCAATAATCCCTCTGAAGTCCTTAACGTGATCTCTGGTGTATTTACTCGCTGCCCGACCTCTGAAATTGCCGAAGAAACCCTCTCCTGCGCTTACAGTGGTCTGCACGGAGTGATTTGAAGCTGCAAAACTGGATTCTCGGTCTTCTCTTGACTCCGATCGATTTGATGATAGTATAGGAGCTAGCCACAAACCTCAGAGAACCCCTCAAAGGCTCGAGGCTTCGTATTGAGCCGTGGATGGCTGAAATGCGAGAAAACAGGGAAGCTGCCACCGGTGAAACCCTCGCCGTCGTGCCTCCTCCAGCCGCCGTAATATACCCAATCGATTGGTTTCGAACTCCTCGTGGATCAAGGATTGCAACGGAATTGGTTTGGGAGGAAGGGGCTGGCCGTGCACGTACGTCGATGAACATGGGATGGTTTCTCGCGGGACGATGAACAGTGGTGGCGCAGCCACTGTTCATCCCGAAGGTTGCGGCTTAAATACCCTTCATTAATCAAGCAATCTCAGTCGTTGATCTTGGAATCCAACGGTCAGAATTTGATCTAGGCTCTAGGGCTACTTAGGGCTTCCAAAAAATTGAGGAATTTTGATCGGGCTCGATCTAGGTCATGTCCTCCATGTTGGCTTGATCAATTTGGCAAATTTGACTCGATTTGACCGCGGTTGAGCTCGAATTGGGTCCGATTTGAGCCCTAAAATCAATTAAAACTAAATTAATGTAAAAATTGTCATTAAATTGTAAAAATCATAATCAAGCCTCAATTTATATAATATAGAGCAAACATGATTCAATAAATAATTATTTTCATGCAAAATCCAAAGATTGAATCGATTAAAAAGGCATGAAAACCCTAGCTCATCAGCTGGCGCTGATGAGAATGGAACCGACAATGTTTTTTTTGTTCTGGAACGAACAGAAAAAAATAGATCGGCGGGGGAGAAGCCAACGTGCTTTTAGGGCACGGAAAAAGGGGATTTTTTTATAAAAAATTGAAAACGTGCTACAATAGAGCACAGGTTCATGTTGGGCTACGTTGTAGCACAAGTTCATGTTGGGCTACTGCCAAATAGGGCTATGAAATTAATTGGGCTTCCAGAATTGGATTGGGCCA
>NW_027435361.1:0-4319 GCF_044706935.1 Curcuma longa
AGCCTATCACCGTGTCTGGGAGACACGGCCATGTGTGGCCGCGTCTGGGAGACACAGCCATGTGTGGCCGCTCTAGTGTGATGGAGGCACGGCCAGAGAGAGTCATCGTTCTGTTGGGAGGCAGAGTCGTGCATGTGAGGCACGGCCAGAAGCTGACTGTTCTCTAGTGGGAGACACGCCCGTGCCTATGGGGCACGGCTACGGGCAGGTGATCCTCTGGTGGGAGACACGGCCGTGTTTGAGGGACACGACCATGCCTTGGCGTGGCTCTATTGAGGGGACACGGCCGTGTCTCAGGAGACACGGCCATGTTTGGCTGCTGCAGGAGGAAGGCACGGGTGTGCCTTGTAGCACGGCCTGGGCTTGTTGATCGTCTGTTTGAAGGCACGCCTATGCCCATGAGGCATGGTCTTAGGAGGTGATAGACACGACCGTGCCTATGTGACACGACCCTGTCTTGCCATGTCTTCAATAAGTGCTCCATTTCGCCTGTTTTGCTCTGTTTTTCCATCCTGAAACACACAAATATACGAGTAGTCCTCCGAACTAGGAAATAAAGAATACAATGCCAAATGCACAGATAAAGGGCGTAATATACGCAAGATACAGCATGAAAAGCAGAAAGATGTACGAACAAAGTATAAGAAATAGTTATATATCCTACACACATCACTGTGCAAGCCCAAAGAGCCAGCCCACTTCAATTTCAGCTTAAAGCCCTAATCAAGAGCCCGGTTCAAATCAATTTCAACCAATCCGGTCCGGTTCAGTCAAAAGTCGTCGGTCCAGTGGTGCAAGCAATTCAAGCATTAGGTTAAAAGGTTTTCATCGGTTCAGAAGCAAAGGAGCTCGGCGCGATTTCTCCCAATCGCTATACCCATTCCACTGTTCATTTTCTCCGCCGCGACTCCGAGCTCGTCGCGCACTCCACCGCCATCATCCTCCACTCCGATCAACCCTCAAGCTGCGGCCAACGTCCACGAAGATCCACGAGCACCGACGACAACGCAGGAGAGCGGCTGTGAGTGGTTTGCTCCGGCGCGTTTAACCCTCCGGTTCTTCGGCGGTAGTGAGTGGTTTGCTCCAGTTGTGGAAGATCGGTAGTACTTCAAGAGCATTTGGCGTGAGTGGTTTGCTCCGCGGAGTCTGATGTGCGTAGGATATATAACTGTTTCTTATCTTTATTCACACATCTTTCTGTTTTTCATGCTGTATCTTGCGTACATTACGTCCTTTATCTGTGCATTTGGCATTGTATTCTCTATTTTTAGTTCGGAGGACTGCTCGTGTATTTGTGTGTTTCAGGATGGAAAAACGGAGCAAAACAGGCGAAATGGAGCACTAATTGAAGACATGGCAAGACAGGGCCGTGCCTCATAGGCACGGTCGTGTCTATCACCTCCTAAGACTGTGTCTCATGGGCACGGGCGTGCCTTCAAACAGAAGATCAACAATCCCAGGTCGTGCCCCAAAGGCACACCCGTGCCTTCCTCCTGCAGAAGCTAGACATGGTCGTGTCTCCAAGACACGGCCGTGTCTCCTCAACAGAGTCACGCCAAGGCATGGCCGTGTCCCTCAGACACGACCATGTCTCCCACCAGAGCAGCACCTGCCCGTGGTCGTACCGCATAGGCACGAGCGTGTCCCCCACCAGAGAACGGTTTGCTTTTGGCCGTGCCTCACAGGCACAGCCGTGCTTCCCAAGAGAACGACGACTGTTCCTGGCCATGCCTCACAAGCACGACCGTGCCTCCACCACAACAGAGCGGCCACACATGGCCGTGTCTCCCAGACACGGCCGTGTGACAGGGGGCATGCCTGGCTGCTCATAGGGTAATTTCGTGGGGGCCTATAAATAGACCCCCTTAAGAGCCCTGAAGAGGGGGGGAGATCTTGAAGAGCCACCGGAGCATGCTAGAGCCACCGACGCCTCATTCCGAAGCCAAATTCGATGATCCGTTCATCCATCCGGACACTCCACCACATCTACGCCTCACCTTCGCAGAGATTGCAGTCCGAAGAAGAAGCTCATTGATAAGTCCTATTTCTTGTTTTCTTTTTAGATTCTTGGAATAGGATGTATTGTTTACTTTCTTCTCTATTTTGTAACCTCTCTGATATGGAGTAGTCCTCCAGATTCTAGGATGTAGGAGGAATCGAGGTTATTGGATGATTGTACTTTTGGATTTGTCAATCTACCATGTTCTATAATATGCTTGTGCAGTTGCTTTGTGGATTTGTGCCTTGTACTTGCTTGATGATATATTTGTGAATGGTATGAATCTATAAGGGTAGAGATTATTTGTTGTTTGAGGAATTCTTAGGATCGTACACCCGGGACGCCTCGTGACAGGAGGAAAGTCTTAACCGGACCTTCCGAGGAATTGCTTAGGCTATGAAGAATCTTTATGAGGGATAACTAACAATTACTCATTGTTGGGGAGAGGTCTTTAAAAGGATACCCTGTGACAGAGGGTAGGATTCTAATAGTATACTGGGGCGCTTGAGTGACAGCGGGAAAGCCTTAAACCGGGCTATCTAGAATCATCTCAAATCGACATTAATAACATTAGAACACCATTGATTTATTCTGAGGAAACCTGACGAGGTCTAATTGGATAATTTGGTTAGAATCCCTACAATTGTGCAATTATTGAGGAATGGTAGAGGATCCAAGTCAATCAATCAATATCTCGAGGAATCCAAAATCCTAGGATCGCCTTCCAACATTCTGTCACAGTCGAATTCTATCTTCGAATTAAGGTTTAGGAGCTCTAGAACACTCTTTCTCTCCCCACACCAAATCTTTTCCTATAAATTCTCCACTCTTATTGTGCTAGGTTAGTAACTAATTCCACGGTCCCTGTGGATTCGATCTTTTTAATAACTAACTCTCCACTCTTTTGTTCCGCAAGTATAGTTTTTTGAGCATTAATCAAACAAGTATACAAGTATGTCCAAGTAATAAAAAGATCGAATCCACAGGGACCGTGGAATTAATTACTAGCCTAGCACAATAAGAGTGGAGAGTTCATAGGAAATGGTTTGGTGTGGGGGAGAAAGAGTGTTCTAGAGCTCCTAAGCCTTAGTTCGAAGATAGAATTCGACTGTGACAGAATGTAGGAAAGCGATCCTAGGACTTCGGATTCCTCGAGATATTGATTGATTGACTTGGATCCTCTACCATTCCTCAATGATTGCACAATTGTAGGGATTCTAACCAAATTATCCAATTAGACCTCGTCAGGTTTCCTCGGAATAAATCAATGGTGTTCTAATGTTACTAATGTCGATTTGAGATGATTCTAGATAGCCCGGTTTAAGGCTTTCCCGCTGTCACTCAGGCGCCCCAGTATACTACTAGAATCCTACCCTCTGTCACAGGGTATCCTTTTAAAGACCTCTCCCCAACAATGAGTAACCGTTAGTTATCCCTCATAAAGATTCTTCATAGCCTAAGCAATTCCTCGGAAGGTCCGGTTAAGACTCTCCTCCTGTCACGAGGCGTCCCGGGTGTACGATCCTAAGAATTCCTCAAACAACAAATAATCTCTACCCTTATAGATTCATACCATTCACAAACATATCATCAAACAAGTATAAGGCATAAATCCACAAAGCAATTGCACAATAATATCATAGAACATGGTAGATTGACAAATCCACAAGTTTACAATCATCCAATAACCCCGATTCCTCCTACATCCTAGAATCTGGAGGACTACTCCATATCGGGGAGGTTACAATACAGAGAAGAAAGTAAACAATACATCCTATTCCAAGAATCTAAGAAGAAAACAAGAAATAAGACTTATCAATGAGCTTCTTCTTCTCCGGACTGCAATCTCTGCGAAGGTGAGGCGTAGATGTGATGGAGTGTCCGGCGGATGAACAGATCATCGAATCTAGCTCTGGAATGAGGCGTCAGTGGCTCTAGCACGCTCCGGTGGCTCTCCAAGGTCTCCCCCCTTTTTAGGGCTCTTAAGGGGGTCTATTTATAGGCCCCCACGAAATTACCCTATGAGCAGCCAGGCATGCCCCCGTCACATGGCCGTGTCTGGGAGACACGGCCATGTATGGCCGCTCTGCTATGGTGGAGGCACGACCAGGAATAGTCGTCGTTCTGTTGGGAGGCACGGTCGTGCCTGTGAGGCACGGCCATAGCAGCAGACTGTTCTCTGGTGGGGGACACGCCCGTGCCTATGAGGCACGGGCTGAGGGTAGGTGCTCCTGTTGTGAGAGACACGGCCGTGTCTGAGGGACACGGTCATGCCTTGGTGTGGCTTTGTTGAAGAGACACGGCCGTGTCTTGGAGACAT
>NW_027435362.1:0-1441 GCF_044706935.1 Curcuma longa
TGTAGGATCGAGTGCACGTGAGAGGGGGGTGAATCACGTGCTTTTTAAAAATTAAAACGTTCGTTTAAAACCAGAGTTAGAAAAAGCGTGCGTAGCGGAAGAAGAATACGAAGCAATAAGACACGAGTAATTTTTACTTCGTTCGGTAGCCGTCGACGACTCCTACTCGAAGGCCCAGGTCCCTTGGACCTTTCCTGTGGGCAATTCACTAAAATCTCTCTACCGGTAAACTCCCGATAGAGTAGTCGGAATACAAAGATGGGAAAAAGTATAATAACCCTATACTTCCCCCTAATAATTTAAGCACAAAATAAGATTATAACTAAATGTTACCAATGCCTTAGGATTGTATCAGAGCAACTCTTGTGTTGGCGTTGGTCTCCCGGTAGTGATTGGACGTGGATTAATTAGAGTGCCGTCGCCGAAGAAAGAAGATTTGATGAAGCTTTTTGAAGGCCTTGATCGATGCACACAAATGAAGCTTAATTCCAAAGAGAGCAATTGCCTTTGAACCTTCGGTTAATTCCTTTATATAGGAATGCTTGAGGCTTCGATCTCATCAAGATCCGAATTTCTTGTTGCTGATTTTATCCGCTGCTTTAATTAATTTCTCCACGGCTTTAATTCCTATCCTCTCAAGTGCACCGAAGCTACATGAGGAAGATGGATAGCTTATCCTTCATGCGTCACGGAACGTGTCTTCATCATATAGCAAAAAAAAACATAATCCATGAGGAAAATGCATATTTTATCCTTATTGCATGTTCACGTGTCTTCATCATATAGCAAAAATGTTTTATTATTGAAAAGAATAATTTCTTCACTTTAGCAAGATTAATTAGTAAAATAATACTTTATTATTGGTAGGAGTAATTTTATCTTTTAATAAATTTTTAGATGAGAAATAATGAGGAATAATTTTGCAGAAAGACCCCTGCAAAATCATATTAGTCCAACAGTAAATCCTAGCATAATTTATTTGGACTAAAATAAAATTCAGAGTTAATTAGATCCTGTCTCCCAGACCAGGATCTAACCATGTCTCAGTTTAGATCACCCAAATGGGTCTAGACTGGACTGCGCCTAAAGTCCAAAATTGGACTCGTCCTCACTGGTTCGCTCCTCCAGTGACTTACCTCACTTACCTCATGCAGCTCTACTTAACTTCTTAACCCACCAGGACTTCCTGCCAAGGCTCAACCACCCTGGTCTTTCTGCCAAGTCTCAACCAACTTGGTCTTCGGCCAGTTGTCAGGCTCCGCGGACCCAACTGGACTTCCTGCCAGGGCTCAACCACCCTGGACTTCAGCCTGGTGTCTGGTTCTAAGTCTTTCGACCCTGCACACTTAGTAAAGAGGTTAAACCCACAACAAACCTAACTTTAACTTATTTGTCATTCATCAAAACTTAAGTTTGACCGTTAGTGCAAATTGCACCAACA
>NW_027435363.1:0-2136 GCF_044706935.1 Curcuma longa
TATATATCATAGATCAAGATGGTAAGTTTTTTCATATTCTCTTTATGTAATCAATATTTATTATTTTATCTTATAACAATTTTGTTTGACAGTTTCACAGAGGTGGTCATAGACGAAGTACTCCTGGCTAGTCTGCTTCAGCATCTGGCGCTGCTAGACCTTCACATGCACCTTCGCCACCAGAGTTGTCGCCTTTATAGTCTCCTGGCCCTTCTCCTAGATAATCCGCTGCCGAGATGCAAGCGGACATTCGCAAGTTTATAGTCCCTCACGGCGATTTATAAGTATTTATAATTTTTTTAGATATTCAGATTCTATTTTTTTAGTTTATTTAATAGTTTTTGTATAGATTTCAAAATTCTATACAAGTTATTCACAAAATTAATAAAATCTTGAATAACCATTGGAGAGGGGATTCATTGACTTACACTAGTACTCCAACACACACAAAAGAATTATGGTAGAATGAATTTAAGGTATATGTTTCTTTCAATTAATATATCAAATTAAAATGAATATATCTAATCATTTGTTGTTTTTTTCATTTTAGCGTGTACTTAATTGGGATCCATCAAAAGAATTGGAAATTAAGTGAATTTTTTTAAAAAAAATGTGGGGAACAAATTCAGTATATTCTAAATCATGCCAAGACTAGAGGTAAAAAATCACCGTGCATCACCGATGAAAACTAGGTGAGGATTTTCGATGTTTGGGAAATCGAAGAAAGTAAATAAAGAAGTTACCAGAATAAAACAAATCAAACATTTAATTATGATGACTCATCTACTGCATATACGGGAGGCTCCATCAACATTGAGGAGCATACATGCAGATTGGTAATTTTTTTATAAACACTACGTTACTAATAATTAAATTTAAATTATTACATTATTTCTAACAATGCATCTTTAGGCTAAGGAGCTAGGGAAGGAGCCACTTTTATTAAGACATTTACCCGCACATTTCAAAAGAAAGATAAGACTTGGAGCGGGGATAGAGCTAAATCTATGAAGGTTTGAATTTTAATATTTAACTTAATTAGATTCTAATAGTTATGTACCTTATTTAACTTATTAAATGTATTTATATTTTAATATAGAAAAAATATGATGAGCTCGAGCTAGTACAGAGAAGTTCAAATGCTAGTGATAATAATCCTGATGGATCTGAACCCTCCGTTGGGAATGACATGAGTATCTGGTTGAAGGCGAGTGGAGGATCCAAGGGGGGAGGATATTGGGCATGGGTTCTCTGAGCAGAACTCATCGAGTTGTTGGCACATCTTCTTCCACCCCACCAACAATGAGGACACAGATAGAAAGTCTAACTGCAAAAAGTCTCTAATTTAAAAGGCATAATTTTGCAAAGAGATGAAGAAATGAGGTAAAAAGATGAAGAAATAAGAGAAATACGCAGACAACAATATTTTATTATGCGTCATTTGCAGTTAGGCTCCGCTCCGAGTCAACTTCCTCCTAGGTTCGGTGATGACGGTGACGACGACGATTCTTCATAACCTAGTTGTGTATCATTATATGATTTTTCTCACAATTAGTATTCCTTTAATTTTTTCTTATTTGTAAATATTTTATTTTTTATTTATTAATATTGTTTTTTTTTGAACAGGGTTGATGAAACCAAGGATGACTGTGAGGTAAGTTTTTACATATTATAATTTATTTGTACAAATAATTTTTTTTGTTGATGTAGGAAAAGAAAAAGAAGCATGGACGAAGAAAACAGTGAAGCAGAAAGTATTGTCTGAGGCTGATGCCGTGGGTGATGATGCTTTTTAGGTATTCTTGTGTTTTTTATACTTTGTTATTTGTTTGGATACTTTGTTGGATATTCTGAGATTGTGTTGGATGTTCTGAGACTATGTTGGATGTTAGAGACATTTATTCATTCTCCTGTATTAGATGTTTTGATGTTTTAGATGTTTAGAGACATTTGTATTTAAGATGAATGTTTTGAGATTGTATGAATGTTTGTTTTGAGATATGCTTTGAATGTGTTTGTTTGATTAATTGGTTGTGAATTGTGTGATGAACTGGTATGAATGATATGAATTTGTAAAGTGAATTTGTATATGTAAACAGGTTGTGTAATTTGTAAAAATGATTCATATTTTGATAG
>NW_027435364.1:0-1762 GCF_044706935.1 Curcuma longa
AACTTGATCCTAGTTCCATAATCAAAACATAGGTTTGACCTGCTAGTGCTTCCTGCACTATAATGGTCAGTTTGACCAAGGGTTGATCCAAACAGGACTTGATGTTTGGATGTGTGAAAGTGAGCGAGAAGACCTAGTCGGTTAGACTAGGCAGTGGAAGTCCTTATCTAGGCGATCGGGCAAGGGTAGTCCTGGTAAGTGAAGTTGGGCAAGGGAAAGTCCTAGTTGTAGGCTAGACAAAGGGAAGTCCTGATTTGGAGGATCAGGCGAAAGTCTTGGCAAAGTCAAGTGCACCAGGTGAAGTCTGGGCTGGTCTAGGTGACCGAGTCGCTGCAGAAGTCTGGGCTGATCTAGGTGACCGAGTCGCAGCAGAAGTCTGGGCTGGTCTGGGTGACCGAGTCGCAGCAGAAGTCTGGGTTGATTTGAGAGAACCGAACCGCAGCAAAAATCCTAGGGGGCGAGGATAGAGCCGAGCACAAGTCCAACAAGTCTGGAGGACTTGGTTGGCATGAATTCTCCTGAGTGGAGTTAGACTAACCCAAGATTTCGGTAGAAATCTGAAGTTAGACCCACTAGGTAAGGCTTTAGGTTGTTTTGTTTGCTTGCTTGTATGCTTGTCTTGCAGGAACCAGGAGCTGGAAGCAAGAGGGAAAAGCAGAGGTGAAGCAAACAAAGTCAACTCAAAGTCAAGCTCAAAGTCAACTCAAGGTCAAACCTGAGTTGAGTCGACTCAACCGGAGACTTGAGTCGACGGCAGTGGAGTCGAGACGGTTTTGAGCTGACTCAGGCTGTCGACTCGGCAGTGGAGTCGACTCAGATAAGGTTTTGAGTCGACTCAGGCTGACGCAGAGTCAAGACTTATCGCAGTTGACGCCACATCAACTGAGTCTACTCAGAAGGCAACTGGAGTCGACTCAGACAGGATAACGGGCGGAAGCGATAAAAGTTGATCTGCCACGTCGGCTGGAGTCGACCCAGATGGGCATCTGAGTCGACTCAGGACCAGTATATAAGGAGGCTTCGACCAGCAGCTGAGAAGACAATTGATACGACCTCCTTTCCAACAAGTGGTGCTTCTGAACGCGAACGAGGCCAAGTTCTTGCAACCGGGGAAGATCCAGAAGGGGTGCGCGGCGCTCAGGACTTCCAGATCGGCTACAAGAGTTTGCTTTTAAATTACTGTTCTTACTTTCTATTCTTAATTTAATTGATTGTTTATCGGACTGTAAGACGGGTTTCTCCGCCTCCGAACAAGGTTCGGAAAGGAGACCACTAGTGGACGGGCGCCTCCCGAATTAGGCCTTGGACGTACTAACCCTGGGGGGTTAGGAACCAAGTAAATCTCGCGTGTCCTTGCATTTATTTTTAATATCCGCTGCTAAGTATTTTGTTAGAAAAACGAACGAATTCGAAAAAGCTACATGCGCTATTCACCCCCCTCTAGCGCGTACACGATCCTACAATTGGTATCAGAGCCGGTGCGCTTCTGATTAGTCTAACCACCAAGGGAGCAAGACGGCAAAGATGGAGGGGGAAAAAGGTATGATTTTAAAAGTTAATTTTAAATACCATATTATTTGTTTTAAGTGCAGGGAGAGAGGGCACTACAAAAATAACTGTCCTACTCGAAAGATTCGGACGGTACCATCGGCGGCAAAGGAGCAACAAATACCAGGAGCCCAGAGAAACAAGGACCACATCAAATGCTTCAAGTGCCAGAAACACGGTGTAACGCCCGCCCTTACGTGGGCCCTTGACGGAC
>NW_027435365.1:0-1861 GCF_044706935.1 Curcuma longa
ACTTATCATGCTGTTAAATTTTATCTACCATATACGAATCTATACTTTGTTATAAGGCTTTAATTTCCGCTGCTAAGTGTAGATTTTCGTATATACTAGTAGAATGAATGAATGAATGCACAAACTGTAGCGTCCGTCTAGGCTCTGGTAAGGGCGGGCGTTACAAACATACTTACATTGAACAATTATTGAGAAAAGATAGAGGATCCAAGTCAATCAATCCATACTCTGAGGAGTCCGAAGTCCTAGGATCGTTTCACAACCAAGTGTCACAGTCGATCCTTTCTTCGAATTCTAGGATAAAGTACTTTAGAACACTCCCATCTCCCCCACACAACTCATGCTCAATATTCTCTCCACCTTTTTGTGCTAAATATAGTAAGTAATTCCACGGTCCCTGTGGATTCGATCTTTTTATTACTTGACGATATTCCGTATACTTGCGAACGCTATCGCCGCCCACCCCTTCCCCCTTATTTATATCCATCACGCCAAGACCAAGCCTTTCTTGCCCATTAAGAAATTTTTCTAATTTGGATTGATTCTTTAAACCAATTCCAAACTTATAGAATTATTTCTTATCTAGGCCTTTAGATTAACTTGCTTGGTTTTCCACCGTCGGATCTTTTTGATTTGGTTTTTCCTTTTTATAAAAAAAACAAAATCAACTTTATCCAATAATCATATTGGCCGGCCATTATAAATAATTCTAATTTGGAATAATTTTTATAACCAATTCCAAATTCCAGAATTATTTTAAATCTCAGCCAATTAAATAGATTGCAACCGTCGGATCTTTTTAATTCGGTTTTTTCTTTCTAAAAAAAACCAAATCAACCTTATCCATATCTAAAGTGGCCGGCCACTTTATGGATAGGATTGGTTTAATCCTTGAACCAATTTTATATTAAATTAGAAAATAAAACCGAACCGAAGAGATCTCATCCGTCGGATGCAACTTAATCTCATCTAACGGTTCTAATATAATCTTCTTTAATATAACTTAATTGATTCGATCCAACGACCCTGATCTAATCCCTTGGGCGTGTGGTTCAATGAACCAACTCTGGTTCACCTCGTGAACCGGTTCTTCCTTCCAAAGAGAATTAAAACCGAACCGGAGAGATCTCGTCCATCGGACGCGACTTAATCTCATCCAACGGTTCTAATCTATTCTCTTTCAATCTTCTTTATTTATTTCGATCCAATGGATGCAACTTGATCTAATCCCACGGATACAAGCTGATCTCATCCATTAACTCATCCTAAGGTCGAGAACTAATCTCATCCAACGGTTGAGAATCTCATCCGACGGCTGAGAACTAATCCATCTGATTGCTTCCTTTTGAAGATGTCTTTAGGCTACAGTGGGGACCTCGAGGAGGTATTGGATCTGGCCTTCTGATGGGTTTCGGATCCCGTATTCATCCCTGAATACACACCTACATCCATCAACAACGATCCATTCCACTAGAGGATCATTGTTGCACTACCAATCCAATCCCCAAATTACGTTATGAGTTCCTTCTTATTATTTTATGCATTGCTCCCCGTGTTTAAGATATCGTATGTCCGTCAATTATCTGAGTTCACTGACAACTCAATAATCGACATCTAAGACCTTGAATAGTACCACTCAACCTTATTGTCAGCCGGACCAAGTCCACTTGCAAGATTTGACTTGACAATCCTTATGAGCTCTCTAAGGGGACATCATCAGCCCTACTGGGACACAATTCCTTCTATAATTAATGGCACACCGTATAAATAGTAACTGTTGGCGATCTGGATCTCCGTTCGGCGATCCGGATTCTATCCACTCCGAAGAGCATAGAACCCCACAGAACAAAAAAAACTTAGA
>NW_027435366.1:0-2135 GCF_044706935.1 Curcuma longa
ACCCTACTCGTTGCCACCGAACCTTTTACTGTGCCGATCTAAACCCTTCTCTCGTTGCTGCCCCCTTCGCCGCTCCCCTTCGCTCGCGCATCTCGACGCCTACCCATCCGCCGTTAGCCGCTCCCCTCGCCGGTTTCTGCTCATCCTTGTGCTCGCCTTCGCTGCTCGCCTTCGTCGTTCGTCGTTCGCCCTTCGCCGTTCGCCGCTCCCCTCCCCTTTGTCGTTCGCTACTCTTGTTCTGTCTGGTTCGTTCGCCGTTCGCCAACCCCTTTGCTGTTTGCTTATGTCTGGTTCGCTGCTCTTGTTCTGTTTGTTCATAGCTTCTGAAATTGTTCTGTTTGGTATTGTTCATAGCTTCTGAAATTGCCAACCCCTTTGCTTCTGTCTGGTTCACTGCTTTTGAAATTATTTAAACTATTAATGCTTCTGAAGTTGTTTAAATTGCCAACCCCTTTGGACGCATGGTACTAACAATAGGAGCAGATCCAATTTGTCTAACTTGGACTATTAATGGTATGAGTAGTATTCTAATTGTTGGTTTGTGTGTCTTGCAGCTGCTTTGATTACACGAACGCATTAGCAGTAAGTCTTGTATTTCTGGATTGGAAATATTTTTTTATTTTTGATTTTTGAATTTGAATTGCTGAAATGCTTGTTCATGTGAAAACTTGGAAATAATTTAGTTAGTGTGTTAATTTGAGTGCTTAATCATATCCTCTTCTGTTATGAGGATGCCAACAAAATCATTGGAAGGTATTTTTTTTAACGTGATAAAAGTTTTGTAACTCTTGTTGTTTGGGTGCTGCATGGAATGACTATGTCATCAGCTTCCTTTCAGTGCTTTATTCATAAATTGCTTCAGGTTCCATTGATATTAGCTAATTGTTCGTGTCATTTCGTACAACCCTTCTTGTTGTTTGAGCACTTTTTTAAAAATATCTATTCTTATCATCCAACTGTAAATAAAACCTTCGCTTTTTAATTCCATATGCTAGTTTTGCAAGTTCTACTGGTGTTCTTTGCTTAGTTTTTTCCTATTGAACTTGTGTATTTTATTGTGGTAGAAAGTGGGGCATCTATGTAATTGCAAATGGAAGAGTAAGATTAGTGGAGGTCCCTTATATAATATTAGGAGTTAATGAACTATGAGCTACTATTTATATTGATGAAGAATCTGATCATATCTTGTTAGTGATGACATTTAGTTGGCTAGCTTATCAGTGCTGCCGATTCGCTTGTAAAAAAAAACCTGGACTTCTTTTGAAGCATTTTGATAGTCAATTACTTAAATTCATATTCTTTTTCATATTGTAATGCCTGTAACAGTGAAAATGATTCATATTGGGATAAAGCTGTAACTGTGAATAATCTTAGCTTCGTTTCTTTGAAGGCTACTTCGAAAGAGCAAGAATGAATTTGTGCCAGAGAACAAGGATGATGGTGATTGAGATGAGGACGAAGAGGATGATGATGAACAAGATGGCGAAGACCAGGAAGAGGACGATGGGGCTGAAGGTGATCCTTCTGAGGATGAAAACGCTGAGGGAATGTGTAATATGTTGCAAGAAGAATATTTGTGTTAGTTACTTTTGGTTATTTGTAAATATTGAGGTGATTAAATATATTGGTGCTTTTCTATTTGTGATTTGTTTGGTGAATTTATAATATTATGATAATTTTGTATTCTTGCTCGATCATAATTGACAAACAACATAAAAAAATAAGTGTTATTACAACAGTTTTAAATTCAATGACATCGGTTTGGAAGCGTTGTCGTTAAGTGATATTACATCGGTCGAAAACCGTTGTTAAAATTGATGTTAAACATATATTACATCGGTTTTACACCGTTGCAAAACCGATGTCGTTGTGATATTACATCGGTCGAAAACCGTTGTTAAAATTGATGTTAAACATATATTACATCGGTTTTACACCGTTGCAAAACCGATGTCGTTGAGTGATATTACATCGGTTTTACATCGGTTACAAACCGATGTCGTTGAGTTGTATTACATCGGTTACAAACCGATGTCTAAAATGTCAGACCTTTTACAACGCCTTCATAGACATCAGTCGATTTTCTCATAGACATCGGTTTTCCACCGATGTCTATGACTGTTTTTGTTGTAGTG
>NW_027435367.1:0-2380 GCF_044706935.1 Curcuma longa
CACTACAAGAAAATCGGTCTTTAACAACACTCAAAAGACATCGGTTTTATGTCAAAACCGATGTCTTTTACTTTTTAACAACGGTTTTAACAAAAACCGATGTCTTTGAGACATCGGTTAGAACCTACGACAACGATTTTTGGAGGCTACAACAACGGTTTTAAAAACCGATGTCTATGTGCGCTTTTAACAACGGTTTTTGAAGACTACGACAATGGTTTAAAAACCGTTGTCTATTTGCGCTTTCAACAACGGTTTTGGAAGCTATAACAACATTTTAAAACCGATGTCTATTTGCGCTTTCAACAACGGTTTTGGAAGCTATAACAACAATTTAAAACCGTTGTATATTTTCGTTGTCTTTGAGAGGTTGATTGGAGACTACGACAACAGTTTTTTGAGAATACAACAACGGTTTTAAACCGTTGTCTATGTGCGCTTTCAACAACGGTTTTTGAAGACTACGACAACGGTTTGAAAACTGTTGTCTATTTGCGCTTTCAACAACGGTTTTGGAAGCTATAACAACATTTTAAAACCGATGTCTATTTGCGCTTTCAACAACGGTTTTTGAAGACTACGACAACGGTTTGAAAACCGTTGTCTATTTTCGTTGTCTTTGAGAGGTTGATTGGAGACTACGACAACAGTTTTTTGAGGATACAACAACGGTTTTAAACCGTTGTCTATGTGCGCTTTCAACAACGGTTTTTGAAGACTACGACAACGGTTTGAAAACCGTTGTCTATTTGCGCTTTAATTATAATTATTATAATTAAAATATATTAAATATATGAATATAATTATAATTAAAATATATTAAATATATTATAAATCAAATTTATAATAAATTAAATCTTTATAAATATACATAATAAAATTAAAATATATTATTATATATATTTAATTTATATTTATAATAAATAATTAATATTAATATAAATAATGAAGAAAAAATTTATAATTATAAATTTATTTTTATTTATGATATTTACTTATATTTATTTTTAAATATAATAATATATTTTATTATATATATATATATATTTGATTATATAATATAATAATAAAACAAAACAAAAAAAAAACAAGAAACCGTGCATCACCAAATTTGGAGATGCTCTTAACACGCCGCACCTTTCTGTCTCTGTCTTAACCCTAGACACTGCCGCATCTTCGACGCTTCAACGACACCGCCGCTTCAACGACACCTCCGCTTCGCTTCCTCCGGACCTTCGTCTCCACTAAGCTTCCTCCGCAACCTTCGTCTCCACTAAGCTTCGCTTCCACCGCCGCTAAGCTTCCTCCGCAACCTTTGGCTCCACTTCCACACCTCCCCTCCTATCTCTTCGAGTGGCCCACCTCCCCTCCGCAACCGCCGCAAAGCTTCTTTCGCCTTCGTCAGCTCCGTAGCCGACAGAGCAAGCCCTCCGCAAGCTCCGCATCCCTTTCACCTTTCACCACCGTCTACTGTCACCACATTCTCCTTTGTTTGAGCCGCCCGTCGAAAGGAGCATCGCCGCCTCCCCTGCTCCATCTCCTTTCCCCGATTCTTCCTCGCTGACTTGCTGCACCGACGCTGAAGCCTTATTCCCCCTTCCTTAACCAGATTCTTTCCTTTTCGGTTTGCTGCCGCAGGGAGAAGATAGGGGAGCCACCGCCGTTGATTTCCTTCCTCAGTCCTCCGCCCTTGCTGCCAGCTTGGAGAAGACCAGAGCTTGAGGGGAAACTAGGGCAAGATCGGTCCTACATTTTCTTGGATTTTAATTGAGGTATAATCTGATCTAGTTAACCATTTCTTTGATCATGAGTAAATACCAAACTTTTAACACGATGTGTGAAATAAGAGTAAGTTCACTATGGCTTGTGGAAAAAAGTGTTTGTGGTTATTGATTTTATTTTTCATTTACAATGTTGTCTCAATCAAATGGATGTTCTTTTCTGGGTAGGAGAAACTTGCTTCTCTTAATATTCACATATAAGTTGCTTTTGTCTGAACAATCCAAATACATGCTTAAATCTCTTTGGCAAATATTATGATAGATCTTTTAAACTAGTTTCACATCTTAAGTTTATAATTGAAAACTTCAAAGTAAATTGACCTTGTGGAATGCACATAAATTCTGTTCTACATACGTAGCAGTGGTGAAAAAAACTTAAATAGCAGTGGTGAAAAAAACTTAAATAGTTTCCTCTTCTTAAAACAATTCTCCTTAATTATATGTAGCATGTACAAAATGTATAAACTTGACTTCGAAGGCAAATCTGATTTCTTCTGCATTGTTGCTGTAAACTTACGAGTTGGTTAAATTCTATAAACAATTCTCAATTTGGAGAGCAATGATTATTGTTAACAATGTGATATTTTTGATTCATCAGT
>NW_027435368.1:0-2585 GCF_044706935.1 Curcuma longa
GCTAGCACCACAATCAAATGTCTATTTAACGATCTTATTTGTGAGGGAAGGGTTGCTTATTTGGTTTATAATTGAACGAGAAGTGTATATGTGTACTAAATCAAGTTGGAATTATTGTTTGTTCTATTACGGGTGGCAATGCCAGTGTCAATTTAGAAAACCTAAGTAGCTATTATATTAGATCAGCAAGATCAGTGATATCAAAATTGGTAAAAAGATTTTAAAAAAAATCTGAAAGTCGTGACCCTGTTCCAAATTGGAGAGTGCATTTTAGTCTTCCTCGCGATTCCTGGAGAACACCTAGTTGATTTTTCTTAATTAATTCAGATTTTGTTACTCTTGGAGGGGTGCCCAATTTCTCGGATGAAATTGGAGGGGGCATTAGCTGACCCCAATCCAACTCGGTTGATCCTGATTGGATTGTCTGATTCTGCCAACTATGATTCTACTCTATTCCATATCAGAATACCAAATATATCCTTAGAGTACTTTTGAATTCAAGAATACCCTTATGGACCATGCAATGGATGAAGCAAATACTTTGTTATTCATGAGCTAGTCCCAAAGAATGATATTCATGACCTAGTCCCAAAGAATGAAGACAACTAAAGAAACATGGAGTATGAAAAAAGAGAACCGGGAGGGCATGAGTAGAAGAAAGAGAGTCTAACCAGCAAAACTGAACGATAGTGCTTAATTAATGCAAAAGCAAAAGGGTAAGACCAATATCGCCCTCCGTAACATGCATTTCAAATGTCATAATAGCAGCAACTTAAGTAGATGACTGATTTTGTGTTTAACAATTTCATTTTTATTGGCATGGGGGAGCACAAATTTTCTGACAGATAAGACCATGAATCCAACAAAGTAAAAGTACTTTCCTTTTTTAGATGATATCACAGATTGCAACATTTGATCTCAACCAAACTGCTTTTTTATTTCGGGATAAAAATTTTTGAATACATGAAAGACCTCAATCTTACTTTTACAGAACACAGCGATGTTTCACTCAGTGGAAAAATGGGACTCCAAAAAAAAAAAAAAAATTCATTCACATAATGGAAGGGTGACTTAAGCTAGAAATGTAGGATGGGCAGATGCTAGTAGATCCTGAATATGGAATATTCCATTAGACTGATCTCCCATGAAATCATTACTTTCATGTGCCTATTCTGAAAGATACAATTTATAAAAAAATTTGATTAATTAAAATATTAGGATATTTGTAAGTATAGTGCTAATGGAAAGTAAATTTATAATAAAGTGAGGTATATGCAAAATGAACATGGATATTGGAACTATAGGTAATGATAAAAGAACTAATTTGTAGAACTTAAGTATAGAAAATAACTTATAGGTAGATATCATGAGAAAATGTTCTTGAGTTAATTAGCCCATGTGATCTTGAGGCAATCAAGGATTATGGATATCACTCTTACTCAACATTTGAAGTGTCAAGCAGTGCTGGTAGCCATAGAAAATGGTTAACATTGGTACTAACACTGAAGTTGGGAAGAGAGGGAAAAAGAAGTATAAAAGAAAGATTGAAAGAGGAGAGGAAATTATTGGAGAGATAGGGCATTGCGACAAGTGTTGCTGCAAGCAGTGGGTGTGATGGGGGGTTTCATGTGGTGAGCAATAGCGAGTGTTGCTGATTGGGACGATGAGCGATCATGGGTGGTAGGATGCGGGGCGTCCAAAATGTGTAGGATTTTAGTGAATGAGAAGGGTACCATAGGTGATTGCGAGTGGTTACTTATGGCGAGAGGGGAGGGGCCTAGATGGTAGGTGGTTGTGCATGTGCGGCATGGTGGGTGTGTGGAGCTATAGGGGATGGGAAGGGAAGAAAGAAAAAAAATTAAATAATTTCTAATATTATGAAAATATAATTAAATATGTTTGAACTAGTCTATCCTCTATATATAAATTTGATTTAGTTTTAAATAGAGCAAAATAAATTCAAATCGAGTTCGGTTTTGATCAACTTGCTTTTAATTACCATACTACTTGATAAAGTTTATTAACCCTAAGCTAATTTTTACATGATTATAAAATTTAAAATATTAATTTCATTTAGCTTTAGCATTTAAAAAATAATTTAAAATAGAAAATTTAAATAGAATAAAATTTGGTATTTGTAACTTTAGAAGATTAATTATGATTGCAATTACATAATTTGATGCAGTCAAAGATTAATTTATTTTAAGAAGACTCTATTTTTCAAATTGAAATGTGATTTTATAAGAAAATCTTAAATCTGAAAATTTTGAATTTAATTACAAAATTTAAAATATACTTTAAACCTAAATATAATCTTTCAGATCTTAGAATTTATAAAATTGCAACACCCTTTGAGATTAAAACTTATCAATATTTTAGGTCTTAAAACTTTGTGAGTGATCAATAGCAAAAGGAGTGTGATGTCTTATAAACAAAATCCATAATCATCAATTCTTTAAATTTGTGACAATTTGAAGCTAAAGACCAATCTTCATGACAATTTGAAGCTAAAGACCAATCTTCATGACCTTTCTAGATATAAGATCTCGGACTTGAAGTATAAAATTATTTTATTATGTGCATTA
>NW_027435369.1:0-6918 GCF_044706935.1 Curcuma longa
AGATATGTCCCTTGGGTTTCTCTCAATATATAAGGTAAGAGGAGAGGGAATTCAAAGAGGATCTAATTCGACTTTTATTCTATCTTTTAGCATTTCTTCTTTCTATTATCCTTTTGGCTCATGATGATTTAGGCATTGAAGGGACCTCGTCGGGATGATTCCCGATGAGTCCTTTGACACATATTATTTTTCGTAAAGTCTGTCACGTCATGAGAAGAAGCGAGGAGAAAACTTCAACGTCACCACTTTTGGTGCGAGGTGGATTTTTATTGCTCCATCATCACAATGAGATTTCTACTGCATCAATATCTTAGATCAAGGTGAGGCACTCAAGTATATATGTAGTTAACGAGGTGGATTTCTATCACTGCGTCATCACGGTGAGATTTCTACCACATCAATATCTTAGATGGAGGGGAGGTGCTCAAGTATGTAGTTAGTTGATGATCATCTCAAATATATTTCAAAGTAAAAAATATAATAAAATAATATATAATTCTAAGACGATTCATTTTATGTGGTCGTTCGGAGACTATGCTCCTACTCTCACGGCCTATGACTTCTCAAGTGAATTCCTCCGGATCAATCTATCAGACAATAGAGTCAGTTTTTTAGGGTTCCTAATCTTAAGAATGATTGGAAAGGGTTGATGATCAATAAGTGTTTCTCCTCTCGAATAAAAATGAAATGAATAGATTAAGTAGAGAAGATTTACTAAGAATTTATTGGATGGAGCTTTTGATTTGAAGACAATAGGTCTCTAATTATTAGGTCGATCAAGTCGTTTGGCCAAAAAAAAAAGCTTAAAAGAGGGTCAAAATAATTTCATGAAGTGAAACATTTTGAAACACAAATAAGAGCATGCGCATACAAGAACAAGTTCTTTTCTAGTTTTGGTTCCATTCTTATTTATGATATGCTTAAAATTGCTTAATGGAGGAACATATTAGTAGTAGTCTTAGAACCAATTATGTGATGATTGACTAGAAACTTTTATTTCATATTTTATTATTAATAAATATAATATTTTTGGTTATTATACTTTATGTTTATACCAAATTGTTGGGTTGCAAGGGTGCAAACATAGTCCCACATCTAAAGTACATGGAAAAGATCATGGGATTAAAAGGATGGAAAACATCTCCATTGGTATGAGTCCTTTTGGGAAGAGCCCAAGAACAAAGTCATGAGGGTTTAGGCCCAAAGTGGACAATATCATACCATTGTAGAGATATTTTGATTCCATCGGTTTTAACAAGTGGTATCAAAGCGAGACTGCTCTTCATCGGACTAACCGTCGGATGAGCCATGATCCAGATCTAACCATGTAGTTTGAACCTTAAATAAAGGAAGTGGGTGCTCCCGTGTCTGAATCAAGAGGACCAGACACTAGGTGAGAAGTCCTAGTAGGTCGGGTGGACCGAGAGGCAAAAAGTCCTAGTTGCGACTAAGTGGGAAGTCCTAGTAGGTCAGGTGAACCGAGGGGCAAAAAGTCCTAGCTGCGGCTACGTGGGAAGTCCTAGTATGTCGGGTGGACCGAGTGGCAAAAAGTTCTGGTGGGTCGAGGATTCAGACATTAAAACGACGTTGGGGGGGCCTGTGGTCCTTTGTTTGAGGAGGGGATTGTTGGGTTGCAAGGGTGCAAACATAGTCCCACATCTAAAGTACATGGAAAAGATCATGGGGTTAAAAGGATAGAAAGTATCTCCATTGGTATGAGACATTTTAGGAAGAGCCCAAGAACAAAACCATGAGGGCTTAGGCCCAAAGTAGACAATATCATACCATTGTGGAGATATTTTGATTCCATCGATTTAACACAAATAACTAAGTATAATAATGTCATTGGGTAGCTAGTTCTAAATTATATCATAACGATTATTTGAGTCGATAGTGAGATGATGTAGAGAACACTACTCTTAATCATTCCTAGTCAAGCATTAATATTCAGGGACGATATTAATACGTTGAAACTAGCATGTATAAGGTTAACTGGATGACTTGATTTTACAAGTCATGGATATGAGATATCGAATTAACACATGGATATATATTAGAGAATGTATACTGAATTGACCCATCATGAGAAAGTTTCATGGATCGTTATATGAGTGTCATAAACTTTCACATATGACTATTGATATAAATAGTCCTTAGACCTGAAGTCACTATGGTTCTTTACATAAGGAGTTATGTACTTTGGTATCGTGAAACATCACCCGTAATAGGGTGAACTATAAAAACGATCATTGGGTATGTAACAAATTATGAGGAGGGATGTAAGTGATGTAGATGAGATATATCTCTCTAATATGACGGAGTGATATCTTGAGACCTCTTGATAGAGTATGACCACAAAATGCATGGTCATGCTCAAATGAGTCAATATGAGATATTAAGCTTATTTTCTTAAGTGAGTCTACTTGGGGATCAAGAAACACAAAGATTGATAAAAGGATGACATAATCTATGCCTCATTGATCAATCTAGATATCGAGGATAGAAGGGCATGATCATATATTATCATAGTCATGAAGGTTATGTCGGATCTCGGAATTCTTATCACTTGGGTAGCAATATGATGCATTGCTAGATGTCACTCATTGCTTATGTTTCTAAAATGGGTTTTAGAGACATTGCCAACATTACAAGAACTTATTGGGTCACACACAAATAACATTCTATCTTGAAGATGAGTTCATTTTAGTTTGACTAAAGGAACAATTAAACTCATTGGATGGTCAAGACTTGAGTTAGACTTAAGTTGGTTGAATTTGAGTTAGACTCAAATTAAACCAAGTTGATAATTGAAGTTTGATTCATTATGCATGATTAATGTGGATTAATCATGCATTGAAGAAGATGAAGTTAAATACATCATGCATGATTAATAATGATTAATCATGCATTGATGAGGGAATACCAAAAGCTTAAAAATCTTTGATATTCATGGCTTGAGTATAAAAGAGTTTTTTTCCCAAAACTCATGTTGGATGTTCATCTTTTTGCCTCCTCTTCTTCTTGGCCGAACACACCACCAAGGGTTGCTAGCACAATCAAAATTTTCTCCAAAAGTGAGTGTTCGTGTGGATATGCATGGAGGCATTGACACTTGAACGTGCAAGAAATTCGACAAACTTTGGATGAGCAGGATAAGTAAAGGGCACGCTCTAAATGTATACCCTATTAGATAGGATTTTATAGATCTAAACTTGTATGAGTTTTCTTTCGTATGGATCACTTAAGGGATTCTTTTTTTACTGCGATTTATCGTTTATTGTATAGAATTTCCTACAAAACAATTAAAATATTTTAAAATAAAAAATTAATTTTGAAATTTTTACACTTATGAAAACACAAATAAGTATAACAAAATAAATTGGTATGTTTAATAGGGGTATTATGAAAATAAAAGAGAAAGGCAAAAATGCCCTTCTATTAATAACCAAGTAAAAGTATGAGGTGAGTCAACCTCTGTTTCCGTCCCTTAAATTTTTTTTAATAATCTAAGTATTTCCTTACAACTCAAGTTAATTCTAGAGGTGGATGACATTTTTCCTGATTCAAAAATGCGAGTGACTCCTACTATCAGAAAAAGAAAAATTAATGATCAAAATTTTCATTGTTAATTAATCGTTAAATATAATTAGCGATCAAAATTATCCATCGCATAAATTTCCATCACTAATTTTTAGTGATGAAATTTAAATTCTATTACTAAATATTTAAAGTGAAGGGCAAGCTCTAAAGGTATACTCTATTAGATAGGATTTTATAGATCTAAATTTGTATGAGTTTTTTTTCGTATGAATCACTTAAGGGATTCTTTTCTTACTACGATTTATCGTTTATTGTATAGAATTTCCTACAAAACAATTAAAATATTTTAAAATAAAAAATTAATTTTGAAATTTTTACACTTATGAAAACACAAATAAGTATAACAAAATAAATTGGTATGTTTAATAGGGGTATTTTGAAAATAAAAAAGAAAGGCAAAAATGCCCTTCTATTACTAACCAAGTAAAAGTATGAGGTGAGTCAACCTCTGTTTCCCGTCCCTTAAATTTTTTTTAATAATCTAAGTATTTCCTTACAACTCAAGTTAATTCTAGAGGTGAATGACATTTTTCCTGATTCAAAAATGCAAGTGACTCCTACTATCAAAAAAAGAAAAATTAATGATCAAAATTTTCATTGTTAATTAATCGCTAAATATAATTAGCGATCAAAATTATCCATCGCATAAATTTCGATCGCTAATTTTTAGTGATAGAATTTAAATTTTATTACTAAATATTTAGTGATCGAATTTTAAATTCAATCACTAAAATGCTAAAATTAATTATAGATTTAAAATTTTCATCTCTAATTTTATTAAGAATTTTATCGTATCTATATTTTAATATTTATAAAAACATGTACAATACAATTAAAATCAAAACCAATCAAAATAATGGGAACAAGCACTAGACATAATCAGATTATCGATCGCATACACATTACTCAAACATGAAAAATTTAAGGTAATTCAAGACAAGTAATAAATTTCATCTTGATATATATCACCACGGTGTTGAATCAACAAGTAAATGAATATAAAATCCACCACTAATCACCTAGGATACAATAAAAAATCCAAGGCATTGAATCCATGATTCGTCGGAATGGACGTGGAACAGCTGGAATGGATGTTTCAGTGCGGGAAAGCCCCACGCCGTTCCAAAGCTTCGGCATATAGGAGGAGTTTAGTTTTAAGTTGTATTTTTTCAACGGAAAATTGGGGTTGAAAATATGTAAAAGTATAGTTGGGGTTGAGAAAAGGTTGAGAAAATGTAAATGTAAATAGAGTGTTTGGTAAATATGAGGTTGAGTTGTATTTTGGATGTCCATTTACTTATTTACCCTTACTAAGAAAATTTAAAAATCCTTATATATTTTTCACAAGGGTAGATGTGTAATTTGAACTTTCAGGTTGGCAACAGGTCCTTTTTGTCAACTCCTAATTTCCGGTTATCTCAACTCCATATGTACATTCACCATCTAAACTAACACTCAGGGGGTGTTTGATTTTAAGTTGTATTTTTTCAACGGAAAGTTGGGGTTGAAAATATGTAAATGTATAGTTGGGGTTGAGAAAAAGTTGAGAAAATGTAAATGTAAATGGAGTGTTTGGTGAATACGAGGTTGAGTTGTATTTTGGATGTCCATTTACTTATTTACCCTTACTAAAAATTTGAAAAAAATTTTATATATTTTTTACAAGGGTAGATGTGTAATTTGAACTTTCAGGTTGGCAAAAAAGACCTCTATAGGTCCTTTTTGCCAACCCCCAATTTTCCATTACCCCAACCTCATATGTACATTCACCATTTAAACCCAAACACTCATATGATGTCCATTGCACAAATTTTAAGAACTCAACTGAACATTTACATCTGGGGACCTTAAACCAAACACCCCCTCATTATCTGTCTATTGTATAAATTTCGAACTCAACGGAACATTTATATCTAAGGAACCTTAAATCAAACACCCCCATAATGTGATTTGCTTTGAAACATCATTTTTCGACGTTATAACGGTCAGAACAGCCAAAACGGAACGAATGGAACGGTCAGAATGGAACAGATTCATCAATCACATTTCGGAGAAAAAGCCTCTCTTTCTGTCGTCGAACTACTGGCCTCAATGCAGACCGCGGCCAGTGGATCCATTCAAAATAAGGATCCTCCGAGCTCTCAGGTAAGCAAAGGCCGCGGTCGGATTAGTTCCATCACAGAAAATGAGTAGTGGTGCAAAGCTGTCGTACTGGTCGCCGCTGCAGCAACCGCCTACCAATTCTTTTGACCAGCTTCTCACACTAGAAAATGATTCCTCTGTCACGCTTCTTATGCTTCCCTCGATTTTTTTAGCGGCCATCTCCTCCTAGGCTTAAGCCTTAATATAAAAACAAAGGCTAACCGTTCAAGCGCCACCTTCAGGATTTGACGACAACTGATGGCGGAATCGAAGTGTTCGATGGAGGTCAGGAGGTGGAGGCGATCGAGCGCCTTCTCGGCAGTTACAAGTTCAAGGACCGCTTGCTGCTGGAAGAGGCCTTCACCCACTCCTCCATCGACGGCCAGCCCTCGTACCAGCGTCTCGAGTTCCTCGGCGACGCCGCCCTCGGCCTCGTAGTCACCAAGTTCTTCTTTCTCACCAACCCCTCCCTCGGCCTTGGCCCCCTCATGCTCCTCTGCGCTGCCAACATCTCCACGGAGAAGCTCGCCCGCGTTACCATCCGCCATGGCCTCTACCGCTTCCTCCGCCATAACTCCGCGACCCTCGACCACTTGGTGGAGTACTTCACGGCGATGGTGATGAAGGAAGCGATGGAGGACGCAGGGAGTTTGCAGCACGACGGCTCCATCAAGGCCCCCAAAGTGCTCGCCAACATCGTCGAGTCCTTTGCCGCCGCCGTTTACATCGACTGTGATTACAACCTCGAGACCTTCTAGAAGGTTTTACGGGGATACTGGAACCCATCATCACCGAGGAGACCGTGGTGGAGCAGCCGGTGGCCGCCCTCTACATGCTCTGCCAAAAACACGGCCGAAGGTAGACATCAAGAACCAGATGAAGGACTCTTTGAACATCATCTCCGTTCTCGTGGACGAACAACTTGTCTGCACGGCATCCTTGAAGCAGAAAGGAATGGCTAGGATCAACGCCGCGCGGACGGCGCTGCGACTGTTGTCAGCCGCGCCGATGGCCGACTCGTGCTCTGTAGCCAGTGGAAATGAAGCAACAGGGAATAAAGACTGATGAATGCAATATTTAGAGTCATCTGTTTTTCAGATTTACTTTTATGGAGTCAAATATTTCACTTTCAAAATTAATCAAGTTGTAAGATCTGAATACCTTATCTAGAAAAGA
>NW_027435370.1:0-1597 GCF_044706935.1 Curcuma longa
CAGGGCACGGGCGTGTGCTCAAACAGAAGACCATCAAGCCTGGGCCGTGCCTCACAGGCACGGCCGTGCCAACATTCCCCCACTACAGCAGCCAGAGGCCGTGTCTCACAGACATAACCGTGCTTCAAAACAGAATCCAGCCCAGTCATGGTCGTGCCTCACAGGCACGGCCGTGTCTCCATCCAGAAGGAAGCCTCTGCTGTTGGCCGTGCCTACCAGGCACGGCCGTGTGCCAAAACAGAAGGGTCCAAGCAGCTGGCCGTGCCTCAAAGACACGGCCGTGTCCAGCAAATGAGGAGAAGACAGTGTTTGGCCGTGCCACACAGGCACGGCCGTGCCTTCAAACAGAGAGGAGCCAAGTCTGGACCGTGCCCCAGAGGCACGGCCGTGCTCCCGGACAGGAGCTTCACTGACTTAGGCCGTGCCCCCAAGGCACGGCCGTGCCCCCTCCTGTGCCCGACGCCCACACAGGGCCGTGCCTCCCAGGCACGGCCGTGTGCAGCCATGTGCACGGGGGCGTGCTGCATTCGTGACCTACCCTATAAATAGGTCCTTGTTGAGACCTAGGAGAGGGGGGAGACCTTGGAGAGCCACCGGAGCTGTTCTAGAGCCGCCGACGCCTGTTTCGGAGGGAGATTCGACGATCCATCACCAATCCGACTGCTCCAGTCCATCCTCATCCCATCTACGCCGAGATTTCAGTCCGAGGAAGAAGATAAGTCTAGTTTCCTGCATTTTCTTGTATATCTTTGGAACGAGATGTATTCTTTCCTTCCTTTGGTTTGTAATCTCCACGCTATGGAGTAGATTCCCTAGATTCTAGGATGTAGGATAAATCAGATGTAATGGATGATTGTATTTGGATTTGATTAATCTACCGTTTTCAGTGATATGATTGTGCATTGCTTTATGGATTTATGCTTGTGTGTGATGAGAAATTATGTGTGTGTGTGAATCCATGAGGGTAGGAATTATCTATGAATTGGGGAATCATTAGGCCGTACACCGGGGCGCTCCGTGACAGGGAGAATGCCTTGAACCGGGCGAGTTCCGAGGGGTTTCTCAACGCGTAGTTAATTCTTATGAGGGATAGTTAGCGGTCATTCGTTATTAGGGAGAGATCCGTAAAAAGATATCCTGTGACAGGGGATAGGGTTCTTTTAGTACTCCGGGGCGCCTGAGTGACACGGGAATGCCTTGAACCGGGCTTCTAGGACCATTTCAAACCGATAACGAGTGACGTAAGAACACCAATGTTTTACTTCGAGGATACCTGACGAGGTTGAATTGAATAAATTGGTTAGCATCCCTACAATTGAACAATTATTGAGGAAAGGTAGAGGATCCAAGTCAATCAATCCATTCTCTGAGGAGTCCAAAGTCCTAGGATCGTTTCACCACATAGTGTCACAGTCGATCCCTTTCTCTGAATTCTAGGATAAAGTACTTTAGAACACTCTCATCTCCCCCCACACAACTCATGCTCAATATTCTCTCCACCTTTTTGTGCTAGATATAGTAAGTAATTCCACGGTCCCTGTGGATTCGATCTTTTTATTACTTGACGACATTCCGTATACTTGCGGAACGCTATCAA
>NW_027435371.1:0-2280 GCF_044706935.1 Curcuma longa
TTATTTCTCCCTATTTTTTGGATTTTAATTAAAATTAAAATTCTAATGAAAGTACCTTAGTTAAACAATAGAAGAGAGTTTAATAAAATAAACTAGATAAAAAGGTTCGTCTCGCGAAGACGGATCCAACGAGACCAAGTTTGACCAAATCGGAGGTCGTTTGAGGGCTGAACCGGGTGAACCAAGATTGAACCGAGGTTCGCTACAGTACCGGTTCAAGGATTTAATTTAAACCGGTTTAATCAAACACTGTTCATAAGGTTAAATTTTTTCGGATTTTTTTCCTTTCCGCCGCGCGCTCCGGCTTCCTCGCAACCGACCGCGCCCGACAGCGAGAAAAGGTCGGCGGCCGCCGCTATAAGAAGGAGGGCTGAGGCACGGAGGAGGGACAACGCAACCCTTGCCCTAACCCTAGCCGAGCTCCTCCGCCGCCTGGCGCTCACCGCCCGACACAGCTGCCTGCCCTGTTTCTCTGCATCCGCCGCCCGTCGCGTGAAGGAGACGAAGCAGAGCAGCCCCCGCCTATCTCTCCCTTGCGCTGTTCGCCGGAGAAGCACGAGCGCCAAGCCCAGCCGCGCCCCATCGTGACCTACTGCCCTGTCCGCGCACGGAGAAGACGACGCAGAGAAGCCGCCGCCTCCTCCCTTGCGCTGCTCGCCGGAGAAGCACGACCGCCAACGCCGCCTCTGTCGCCGCCGGTTGCCCTGCCTCAGCTGACGCCGACCGAGCTCCGTTCTGCCGTCCGCGTGGAGAAGACGAGCGCCCTGTTCTGCTCGGTCGCGGAGAAGACGAAGCAAAGTTTTTTAATTAACTGGTTAATTAAATAAGGTAAGTTAATTAATTAAAGTAGCTTGATTAATTAAAGATGGTTAATTAAATTAGTTTAGTTAGATTAGTAATCCAATACTAATCCAGTAATTTGTTAATTAATTTAGTTATAATTAATTAATTAGGTAATTGTTGATAATCAGTTAATTAAGTAGTTAATTAATAAATTAATTAACTATTAATAGTTAGTAGATTGATTAATCAAAGATTGGTATATGTTTGATTAATCCAATTAAAAAGGATTAATGGGGTTTAACTAATTAATTGATTAGGTTATGATTAGGTTTGAATTAAGAATCGTTTGGAGTTATTCTAGGATATGTTATCTTAGAGGATGGTTTTGTTACAGGAATTTGACTCGTGGATCTAGTAGTATTTCGAAACTCGTATTGTGACTATTCATCGATAAGGTAAGTACCTCTCACCTGCAGTATAAGTAGTTCCGTTCGTATGCATAAATCCATAGTTTTAGTTATTCGAAAATTTATGTATGTATGTGGAAATTTATTTCTCTTACAGAATGTTTATGAAAATAATTTACCTTGCCTCAGTAATTATGGACTCAGTTCGTCCATGGGTGGGCTCCTAGATCGCCCCTAGGCCCTAGATCGCCTAGTATATGCAAGGTTAAAGAGAAAAGAATGATTAAAGAAAGTATTTTACTTTTATGTGGCATGTGCTTGGACTCAGATCGTCCATGGGTGGGCTCCTAGATCGCCCCTAGGCTCAGATCGCCTAGTAGTACCCTAATGGGTTCGGGATTAGCTACCTCGGATCTATTTAGGGATGCGCGCATAGTTAGCACAATGCCGGGCCCACAGCAGGATGATTATTATTTTCACTTACTATATGTATAAGTTTTCAAAAGTTCATTACTAACTTGAAGTGAAAGTAGTTTTTAAGATCATGTTTAGTTCAGTTATGATTTTAGTCCATGTGCTTGTTATGATGCGTATGCCATGATATTTATCTAGCTTATATGTTTCAGTAGCAATAAATGATAAGCATGAAGATATTTCCTTTCATATTTTTCAAAAGCATGATTTTAAAATATGCATCGTTTTGTGAGTAGAATGGTACTTACTAAGCTTTATGCTTATAGTTTTATTTCCCTTGTACTGCAGATAAGGGCAAAGAACAATTTGAGTAGCGGAGGCGGCAGAGACGATGTGAAGTGTGTGCTGTGGTGGAACATAGAATAAAGATCCTTGAGGAACTTGCATTATGTTCAGTAGAATGAACTAGATTTATATGTTAAAAACTAGTTTTTTTTTCAGTTATTTATTTTCCGCACGTTCGAATGTTAACTATTATGGTAGTTCTATGCATTATATTATCCATTTGGGAGCATGTGTTTACTCAATTATCACATAGAAAGAAATTTTAAATTAATAGTAGATTTTAGCAAGTATAAGTAACGGATCGCCTTGAGGTAAGAAGGGCGGTCGTTAC
>NW_027435372.1:0-4002 GCF_044706935.1 Curcuma longa
TCTGATAGAACGAACAAATAAAAAATGTGATGATCGCATTATTCACCCCTCTAGCGCGCATTGATGATCCTACAAGCATAAGAGGAGCAAATAGAAGCAATTGAACCAAGCTCGAAAGTCAACTCAAGTCAAAATTGGTTGATTGGTTCCAACCACCCCTATTGAATCTGGGTGCCCGGAACAGGTAGACCCAGACTCTTTGATCTTATCCAGGTGCTTGGACAGTTCAGGCTCCTTGATCTTATCCAGGCTCCCTGATCGTACCTAGGCTCCCTGATCTTTTCCAGACACCCAGATCAAGTGGAATTGGCCCCGATAAAGACCAATGGAATCAGATCAGTTTCACACGCCTGAAAAGGGTTCCAAGCGCCCAAAAAGGTCTTGATATGGCCTATACGACCAGCACCAAAAGACAACAATTCTACACCTCATTCGTCATCCTGTAGTGCTGCTAAACGTGAACAGAGCCAGGCTAGTACAACTGGGGAAATTTCAGGAGGAGTGCATAGCACTTAAGGGCTTCCATATTAGCTACACAAGAGTTTGTGATTTTCTTTAAGTCTTATTGTTTTATACTTATCTTTGTTATCATTTGGACTGTAAGATAGGTTTCTCCTGCCTCCAGATAAAAGTTCAAAAAGGAGACCACTAGTAGACAGGCATCTCCCATATATAGGCTTGGATGTACTAACCATGATAATCCCAGTCAATCTCATGGACTCAATCCCTGGGGGTGACCGGCCCGGTCCCACGGAAGTTTTCCACTGGCTACCAGGGCAAATCGGGAAGTGCATGCAGCGGCCAACCCAAACCCCCAGTATCCTTGGATTGCAATCCCCATTTGAAGAAAAATTCTTACAAATATGCCATAGCTGGGGATCGAACCGCGGGTGCCTGGGTCACAACCTAGATATCCTACCCCAGCACCATGGCCCCGGGGACAAAAAATCTACATGTCCTTGCATTGTTTACAAATTTCACTGCTAAATCTCTATGATAGAGCTAACGAACAAAATCAATGAACACATTATTCACCCTCCTCTAACGTGCCCCACCGATCCTATATAGCTTGGTCTTTCATAGTCTACATATATCGATAAAGTACTAAAACAATTTAGCATAGAAGAATCCAAGAAAGGTTTCATATGAGACATGGAATTCACTTTTCGAAGTCTATGTGTTTGCGCACACAAGACAAGAGGATTGACATAAGCCAAATCCCAGATGCATTAGCTATAGAAACAATCATGTATGTTATGTTATGTATAAGGTCCAATGTATCATACACTCTGAGTATCATAAGCAGATGCTAGTCAGATCAGGGCACAAATCATTAGGTGGCTCTCAAGGCAATCCTTAAGTACTTGAGAAGAACTAAGGAGTCATTCTTGGTATATAGAGGGGTGATATGATTATATGTGGGTACTGATATTTGTTTCTAGATAGACACCAAGCCCTAGTCTAGATATGCATTCTGTTAGTGCAAGAAGTACTAGATCTTTCCTAGAGTTTCGATGTTTGACAATACACCTAAGTCTAGTCAGTTTGACCAAGGGTTGATCCAAGCAGGACCTGATGTTTGGATGTGTGGATATGAGTGAAGTCTAGTCAGATGACTAGCGAGAAGTCCTAGTCGGTTAGACTAGGCAGTGGAAGTCCTGATCTGGAAGATCGGGCAAAGGAAGTCCTGGTGAGTGAAGCTAGGCAGTGGAAGTCCTTATTTGAAGGATCATGCAAGGGAAAGTCCTAGTTGTAGGCTAGGCAAAGGGAAGTCCTAGTTTGGAGGATCAGACAGAAGTCTTAGCAGGTCGAGTGCATCAGGTGCAAATCCATGTAGTGTTAGGAGGACTGGGAAGCATGACCAAAGTCCAATCGGGTACGGTCAAGAGGACCAGAGGTTGGTGAAGTCTGGGCGGTCTGGAGGACCGAGCGCAGTAAAAAATTCTTGGGGGTCAGGGACCATGACTCAAGCTGATGGGCAAGTCCAACAACTCTGAAAGACTTGTTAGCAAAATTTCTCCCGAGTGGAGTGGGTAAGGGCGCATTCTCGGAGTGGTATAGTAGGCGTCAAGACTAACCCAAGATTTCGGTAGAAATCTGAAGTTAGACCCATAGGATAAGGTTTAGATTATTTTGTTTGTATGCTTGTCTTGCAGGAACCAGGAGTTGGAAGCAAGAGGGAGAAAGCAGAGGTAAAGCAAACAAAGGCAACTGAACCAAACCCAGGATTAATGCAGGTCAAAACTGAGTAAAATGGTTCTAGTCGACTTGAATAACGATCCAGTCGACCTGAGTCACTCCAGTCGACCTGGTGTTACTCCAGTCAACCTTAGTAGCTGAAGCTAATCCAACCACGGAGAAAGAGGATCGGGCCTACGTGGGGTCGACCTGAGATGGGCTCAGAGTCGACCTGAGTATGCTATAAAAGGAGGGGCGACATGCACAACCAAGATTATTAATCTAGAAGACATCCTTCTTTGCTAATGGTGATTATTAATCTAGATAGCAAGAGGAGACATAGAACTAAGCTACATAGAATCAAAATCAAATCTTGCGGATATATTCACTAAACCATTACCCGAAAATGAATTCACAAATTTGAGAAGGGGTTTAGGAATGTGTTTTGTAGAATAATTGTTTATAGCATTGTATGATCCATTATAAGAACAATTACATCTCACAAGACATTAAGGATGACTTTGATTGTGTTTTGGCTTGCTTGAACACTATGTGAGATGCTAGGATGATACTCATGCTCTACTTGTACTTATGGCACATTGTTATAGCATGGAGAGTATCAAAACATTAATAATAGATCAATTATGAGGATAGCAAATATTCAATTCATGGATATCTTGCTCATTAGTCATAATTGGATATTTAAAATGCTTGGAAAACATATAACAAATTCATTCACAATCCTAGACAGTCACAAACCTGTAAGGATCACAACAATGCATCATAGTGACACTAAACAATGCACAATTAAGCACATTCTTGAAGTTTGTGTCAATTCATGAAATTATGAAGAATTTTCATGAAACAAAATTTTTCCCTAATAGATATCACTAAAACAAATGTGCTCGCAAAATTTCAGATTTTTCTGAATTTTGTGGAATTTCTACGGAATTAATGAAATTCGACTGAAAAGTACATGTTCAGAATATCAGTCGACTGATCACTCCATCAGTCGACTGTGAGTTTCACAGTCGACTCAGGACCAAAAAGACTCGACTGAACTTTCTGTGAGTTTCGAAATTTAAGGGCAGTCGACTGATAGACCAGCAGTCGACTGATAGTAGTCGACTGAACATCACAACACTCGACTGATCTTTCTGTGAGGTTCAAAATATGAGAACAGTCGACTGTTATTCCACCAGTCGACTGACATCAGTCGACTCACTTACAATCAGTCGACTGATGAGCGAAAAACCTTATATACGCGCCCGACAGCAGGCGACTGAAAACCTAGTTTTCAGTCGCCGGCGCCGCTCGTCTCCTCCTTCTCCAGCCTTCCTCCGGCCATCTTCAAAGCCTCCAAACTCTTCCTAAGCCTAAACCTAGGTCTCTACTCAACTTTCCTCACTCATTTCAAGCCTAGGGTTTCCTTATTTCTCAATGGAGCAACAAGAGGTAAAATCCTTTTCCAACATTCATTTCCTCTAAAAATTCATGATTTTACTCGTAAACTAACTTGGTTCTATCTTGTTTATGTGTTTATTTCATTGCATTTCATTGCATGCATCATACACATGTCATATACTTCATTTTGGTGCATATAGTGGACCTAGAATCAAACGTGCTGTAGCCAAACGTCCCAGGAGTGAAGGGCCTTCCCGTAGGACACCCTCAACTCCAGTCCCACGATTTCATTCTCCTGGAGCCCAAAACCTATTCAATACTCTTGACTTCCAAATCATGGGGTGTCGTTATTTAAACAATGACTACTTCACTCCCAGAACCCCGCAACTCATGGAACTCATAACCTTTTACAATTTAGGA
>NW_027435373.1:0-1635 GCF_044706935.1 Curcuma longa
CGGGTCGTGACACTCTAGAAGCAAACACACTCTTAAAATCCTCACAACGTCACATTATAAATAGAGATCTAACTCTAAGTGAGAAGAATATTAAGAGTTTCAAATCTAATGATAAATCCTTCCATTTGCTTTTGAAGCCCCTCCCCTTATTGTTCATTTTGACTGAGATTGAAAAAAGATGATTATATGTGTTTTACAAGTGTTCATGTCAAAAAGATCCACCAAATGGCTTATAAATGTAATGATTATTTCTAGACACTTTAGTATACCAACAACTCACTTGAGTCAACTAATATTGATAATTTGACCATGATAGATTGAATGTTCAAGTTTACAAATGTTTAGTTGACCAAATCGTAATATTAGTCAATCTAAATTTCTTATTTTTGTTGATAATCCAGGTATCTAAGCCTTGGGTTCAACTAGTCTTGGAGGCGAACGGCCTTTCCCCCTAGATCCTCCACCAGGTAAATCCGAAAGTGCGAGCCGCTCCTCGCCCAGTAGCCAACATCCCAGATTTTTCATTCCACTAGAGAAAAATACCCTGCAATGCGTTGTAGTTAGGATTCAAACTGTGAATGCTTGGGTATAACGTCTTGCCGTTGCACCGTGCCCAAGGGACATCAATCTAAATTTCTATAACAATATATTAGTGGATCAAAGGCCACCAAGTTCGAATCGATTCACCTTTAACTAAAGGTGGTTAAAGGTAGATCTATGTTTCTAGTTCGGTGGACTATCCAAAACTAGGTTTATTGTACCCTATGACAACCTTGCTCTCCTCTCTTTAGGGTAGAGAATGAAGTCCCCGGGGCCATGGTGCCGCACTAGGACATCCAGGTTGTCACTCAGGCACCCGCGGTTCGATCCCCAACTACGGCGTATTTGCAGGAATTTTCCTCCAAATGGGGATCGCAATCAAAGGATGTTAGGCATCTAGGTTGGCCGCTGCGTGCGCTTCCCGATTTACCCTGGTGGCCGGTGGGAAACTTCCGTGGGACCGGACCGGTCACCTCCAGGGATTGAGTCAATGCGACTAACTGGGATTATCATTTTTTAGGGTAGAGAATGAAGCTTACTAGATAACAAACTGAGCCTAGAAGCTAGGTCTATCATTGCAACCAATCTACCAAAACTACACTCAAAATCACAACCAAACTCAAGGGTCTTCGGGTCTATCTCTAAGTTTGATGAACATCTACAAGTTTCAAGCTCCTTGTAGCACTGCACTCGATTTATAAAGTCAATCATCCAAGCATGATGTATCAATCTCCAATTGGATAAATAATTGTACATATTTCATGCATAAGACTAAATTCAACCACGTAACCTAAATTGTATTGTCGATAGACCATGGTTATACCTCTTCACATAAGGAACTATTGTCCCAACAATCTCACTTTTTGATGTATGGTAATTAGTAGTTACAGCCAATATAACCCCATAATGGTGGCTGACAACAATCAGAATAACCAAACCTCCCCTTCAACCCTAACAATCTCCCTTGACTTGGGTATCATGTAGAGCAGCCTACCCTTAAGTTGAGCTACCTTTGAGGTGTGACTACTTTATTTCCCATTAAGTAGATTTAACTTAAACATCTACATTTTCTCCCCTTTTGTTATACATCTAAAT
>NW_027435374.1:0-4131 GCF_044706935.1 Curcuma longa
ATACGGGATTCGAAACCCATCAGAAGGCCAGATCCAATACCTCCTCGAGGTCCCCTCTGTAGCCTAAAGACATTTTCAAAAGGATGCAATCAAACGGATGAAATTAGCTCTCAGCCGTCGGGTGAGATTTAATCTCAACCGTTGGATGAGATTAGTTCTCGACCGTAGGATGAGTTAATGGATGAGATCAGCTTATATCCATGGGATTAGATCAAGTTGCATCTGTTGGATCGAAATAAATAAAGAGGAATAAAAGAAAATAGATTAGAACCGTTGGATGAGATTAAGTCGCGTCCGATGGACGAGATCTCTCCGGTTCGGTTTTAATTCTCTTTGGAAGGAAGAACCGGTTCACGAGATGAACCAAGCATGGTTCAATGAACCACACGTCCAAGGAAATAGATCAGGGCCATCGGATCAAAGGGATTAAGTTATATTAAAGAAGATTATATCGAACCGTTAGATGAGATTAAGTTGCATCCGACGGATGAGATCTCTTCGGTTCGATTTTATTTTCTTCTTTAATATAAAGTTGGTTCACGGATTGAACCAAACCCATCCATAAGTGGCCGGCCACATCTAGATAAGGTTGGAATTATTTTTAAATAATTCTGAAAAGATCTAACGGCTAGAAACCAAGCAAGCCAATCTAAAGGCCCGGATTTAAGAGGTTTCTATAATTTAGAATTGGTTCGCGGAATCAATCAAAATTAAAGAAAAATTTTGAATGGGTAGCCATGACTTGGTTTGGGCGTGAGGCTATAAAAGGAGACAAGGAGGAAAAAGAAAGAGAGCTCCTCTCTTCTTTGGTGCCGCCGCCCCCTTCCTCTTCCCCTCCTTCTTTTCCTTTTTCTTCTTCTTCCTCCGCCCCTTTCCTTTCTCTCTTGTGGTGGCTGAAACCTGTCCAAGGTGTGAAGGGCCGGATCCAAGGTGGGAGACAAGAAGTGACGAAGCTGCTGCGAGAAGAAGCAAGGCGATCCAAGGCTTCATCATCCGGAGGTTGCAGTTCCTTTGTTTCTGGAGGTCCGTTGTCCACCCAACGTCCAGGAAGAAGTTAGGAATACAGCGGAAGGCTTTGAGGTTATCTACAAGGTTCTGGTATGATTTAGTTTCCGCATTTTAAATCGTAGTAGAATTGTTAGATTAAAACCGTAGTTAGCAATTTAGGAATCGGCGATCCTGAGGATCGATTGACTTAGTCTTTTGTAGACTTTGTCAATTGATCCAGGCGGGATAAAATTTTTATCCTGTGGAGTTCTACGCTTCTCGGAGCGGGTAGAATTTGGAACATAGGACGGAGATCCAGAACGCCAACACGAGTGACTTATCAACAGAATGAAAGCATTCTTCCATAAACTTTAAATAGTCCTTTGCATTTTCTATTTAAGGAATGGTAATCATAATATTATTTGCGATAGTCATTCGCATAAACATAAGGCTTAATCTGTTAGATTGTTCTCATGTTTTATATTTGGACTTCTCTTCCTCACTACTTGAATTAGTAATAGCAGTGGATTTTTCTTTTAATAGTGCAAGTCAAGATCTAATACTCCTAAATGAAAATTAACTTGCATACTCTATTTAGAGAAATTCAAACCATTAAATACAGTAACAGAAGAAGCTTACGAATGAAAAGAATTTACTGTAAATAAGATATACAGATTCAGATAAAATATTAGAATATATTATAATTTACCTTTAGGTTAATATTACAATATATTAAATTCCTTCTAACATTATTAAGAAATTAAAATCTTTAATCAAATACATAGTCATCTTTGGATAAATAAAATATATTTGATTTAAGAATTTAATTTTTCTTCATTTATGTTACTAATATTAAAAAATTAATTTTCCTTTGGAAAAATCTATAATTTTAATGATCAATGAATCTTATTTATTTATTATTTTTTTTAAATAGACATTTGGTAAATATAATAAATAAATAATTATTTTATGCATATCAATTAATTATTCTAGTTTGGTCACTTTGGTGATCACAAACTATCTTAATTAACATAAAATCATGCATATATTTATATCATAATCATAAACAATTTTAAATATCTTTAAAACATACATGTATATTATAATCATTAACCGAATTTACAAACGACAATAAATTAATATTTAAATTTATATATGCATTATGTCATACATCATTAAAGATATAAATTATCATTTATAATAAAAGATTAATGTGTGGAATGTTTCATTTCATTTAATTATGAGATTATATAATTACTAAATATCATTAATATATCTATTGATTTATAATTCATCATAATAAATTTATATATGAAAACATATAGATTTCTTAACGAAAGCTTTGATATCACATGTTAATTTTACATTATCATTAATATTTATTTTATGAATCAGATCTTGAAATCGATATGCTTTACTGAGCTTGATGAATAAGCCATTGCAATGCAATTATTTTGCATATATTAATTTCTCTGTTCTTTTCTTTCTTTCCGAAGACACTCAATATTTTTCATGATGGATCATTATGATGTCTTCTATTTATAGGCAGAGAAAAGACTAATATACATGTATTATTTTCGTGCATCCATCATGCATCGATTATAATAATAATAATTATTTACTAACATAATAATTATTATAATAAATAGATTAGTTTTATTTAATTAGTAACTTCAATGGCATGAAATTACTTTTAGTTTTAAGTTATTTTCTTTTAATTTTAAGATCAATTAATAATTATCTAACAATCACCAGTTAGGTCTTTGTCTTGCCTAGTATGGTCCAACCGATCTACTAGGGGTTTCCTTGTGTACTATTTGCACACTTAATCAACCTTGTTAGTATTGGAATCAGGAGCGCAGCGGAAGATGTATTTTAATAACATGGATCTTCGTGGTACATATAGCTTTAAACAAAATGACATGAAATGAACAACATACCTCGTACTTCTTGACAATTGTGAATGATATCACAAATATGTAAGAGCCCCAAGTGTGACTCCTCTAGTGGTATCCACGCGCACTAGATCACGAACTAGACACGATCCTCTAGATGCTAGCCTCTTGGATCAACAAAACTTTTAGAAGCACTATGTATCTCTCTTGATGGAAGAAAAAGGGAAGTGGAGAGAGAGCTCTTTCTTTCTCTTCTACCTCCTCTTCTCTTTCAAGGGTGGCTATATATAGCCTCTAAGAGAAAGATGAAAAGTCTTCATCCATTAATATAATATTAATAAGAAAATCAAGAGTCTTCCATTAATATAATATTAATAACAAAAATGAAAAGTCTTCATTAATATAAAATTAATAAAGAGCTTTCATTAATATAGGAAAATGAAAAGTTTTCATTAATAAAGAAAATGAAAAATCTTTATTAATATAAGATTACTAAACAAAAACTTCATTAATGGAAAAGGAGGAGGAGTTTTAGATTTTAATAATTTTCTAAGAATCATCCTGATTCAAATTTTCTCTTTTTGATCAAATAAAATTACATTTGATCTTGATCCATTCTAGCTTCCAATATTTCAGAATTAATTAATAATCTAATTAATTCTTATTCAGAAATAATAAATTGATTAATTTTAGAATCCACCAAAATAATCAATTATTGATATTGTTCATGTCTATGTGCTATGCGTGCGACCCTCTAGATTTTATACACGAAGGCAGTGTAAATCCATACACAGACTAAGGTAACCATCTAGCAACAGTTTTTAGCCACCCAACGTGATAAAATATTAGTTATAAACTAAAACCACCATGAACCGATTACTGTGTAATTCAATCTCTTCATCTAGACTGTTGGTGCAAGGTGCACTAAGATCTTACCTAGAGTTTCGATGTTTGACAATACACCTAGGTCTGGTCAGTTTGACCAAGGGGTGATCCAAACAGGACTTGATGTTCGGATGTGTGGAAGTGAGCGAGAAGACGTAGTCGGTTAGACTAGGCAGTGAAAGTCCTGATCTGGACGATCGGGCAAGGGCAAGGGAAGTCCTGGTGAGTGAAGCTGGGCAAGAGAAAGTCCTAGTTATAGGCTAGGCAAAGGGAAGTCCTGATTTGGAGGATCAGGCGGAAGTCTTGACAGAGTCAAGTGCACCAGGTGAAGTCTGGGCCGGTCTAGGTGACCGAGTCACAGCAG
>NW_027435375.1:0-1059 GCF_044706935.1 Curcuma longa
TGAATTCAAACACAGCTAACCACAAATCACAAAATGCTAAGAATTCGATTTGTAATGGGAATCTTCAGAAATCAGACAAAACAGAACTATCAGAGCTGCAAAAACGAGAAACAGAAATCAGAAATGCAAAGAACACGTCCAGCTCTCTTCTTCTCCCTTCAAATCCCCCTCAGCTGGTCGTCAATCAGCTTTGAACCCAATTAGAAGCTTCAAACTTGTCGTCGGGTGGTTTGGCCGCTTCCAGCACCAAGAGTTTGCCCGGAAAAACCCTCTCCGGCCAAAAACGGAACTGTGCAGCGCGTTTACAGGTTGCAAAACCAGATTCCTGTGATTTTTCTTGCTCCGATGGCTTCACTGATGATTCATGCGGGCTCTTCAATCCTCAGAGAACCCCTCAGTCGAATCGCAGCTTCGGATAAAGCATCAGCTCGCCGGAACAGGAGAAAACAAGGTTTCGACGCCGGAAGAAACCTCCTCCGTCGCGCGCCGTCCGGTCGCCGGATTTCACCCAATCGGCCGGCTTTAGCTTCTTCAGGGGTCAGGGAACGCGATGGAATCAATTTGGGTGGACGGGACTGGCCCTATCCGTACGTCGCCGAGCAGAGAGTTGGCGTCGGGGACGATGAACAGTGCGCAGACACTGTTCATCGGGTTTTAATTCGGGTTTTATACGGCTGATTAATCTTTGAATCCCAGCCGTTGATTTCTGATCTGATGGTCAGAACTTGATCTGAGCTCTAGGGCAGTCTAGGGTTCGTGAAAAATTGCTGAAATTTTAATCGGGCTCGATCCGAGTCATATCCTCCATGTTGGCTTGATCAATTTGACAATTTTGACTCGATTTGACCGCGGTTGAGCTCGAGTTGAGTCCGGTTTAACCCTAAAATCAATAAAAATCAAATTAATGCCAAAAAATTCACCATAAAATCATGAAAATTATATCAAACCTCAGATTATGCAATATAGGACAATTAAGATCAAATCGATCCATTTCATAATTTATTTTCATATAAAAGCCCAAAATTGAATCGATTTAAATCGTAAAAACCCTAAGTCATC
>NW_027435376.1:0-4259 GCF_044706935.1 Curcuma longa
GGGTTTCATTTTTTTTTTCATACATACATATAGAGTATATCACATACGAGAAATCTAAACTTGCAGCGGAAACATTTTAACATAATAGAAGTTCATATGTGATACTTAAACATCTTAAGAGCATGCATATATTGTCTAAGTTACTAAGGTTCTATCATCAACCACATAACATTAACATCATAAATCTTAAAGCAATAGCAATTAATACAGTCATTTAGCATGCAATGTTTATGTTTCATATTCGTCGGTTATGGCACCACCACACACATCTTTATTTGGCCTTGTCCGGCTGCTTCCCGTTCCCTAACGGCTTTGATTTGGTTCTGCAACATGAGAAAGAAGAGACTGTAAGCACAAGGCTTAGTAAGCTCCTTTCCTACTCACCAAAACCAAGTCGTTAATCCGAGCATATAAATATCACATGATAAAAGCAAGCATAAACATCAAAGCATACCATTTCATAAACATTGAGCACATGTAATTTCCTTAACTCTACATTGTCATAATATGCATAAGTATAATGCACATGCCTTTGAAAACTTATTACATAATAAGTGAAATTAATCATTCTTATCATTCTTTAGGGATCCCTGGCTTGTACCCATTCATTCCTTGCGCGCCATTCCAAATAGTACGAGGTTGCAAGTCTCGACTATTCGGTTACTAGGTCTTTTGTCTTTCGACCTAGAGCCGTTCTTTAGGTGGCCATCCCTTGGACCCCTTTCGGGTTCCGGTACAAGCCATTCATTAAAGTAATCTAATGCATATACCTTTCTTTTTCATTTCATCATGAATGTCCTCTTATCATTTCATCGTTCATCATCCTTTATACACGATGAACATTCGGACATCATTTCATGTGGTATGTTATAACATCTCATGATTTTCGTCTTGTGTCATTAACATGAGATAAACTCACGTCATGAACCTTTTATCATGGTTGCCCATATTGACATCTTTGTTCAATCAGAACCTTACATTTTTTTCCTTAGGGTTAAGCGACCCTTATAGGTTACCTTTTTCCTTAGGGTCTGTCATTTCTTATTACTTGGAACGTAATAAGTTTGACTAAGGCTACCCATTTAGTGGTTGATCGCATAAGAACCCTAGACTCGACCAAGTCCCTAATCTCTTAAGGTTGGTCGAATCATCTCGGAGTCCCCTTTGGTTTCTTTGCTTTCCCTACGTACCCTTATCTATTTTAACTTCATACGAGAGCCTCAAGTCGTATTTAAAACCTATTAGAGTAGGTTCAAACCATTACTTGGGTCCCCTACCTAGGTTGGCCGAACCTCACAAGGTTGAACCTCGAGTTAGGCTTAGTGATGTGCTTCCGCAAGTGCACGGAATATCGCCAAGTAATAAAAAGATCGAATCCACAGGGACCGTGGAACTACTTACTAAATCTAGCACAGAAAGGTGGAGAGAAAACTGTTCATGAGTTGTGTGGGGGAGATGGGAGTGTTCTAAAGTGCTTTATCCTAAAAGTCAGAGAAAGGGATCGACTGTGACACTGATGGGTGAAGCGATCCTAGGATTTCGGACTCCTCAGAGAATGGATTAATCGACTTGGATCCTCTACCTTTCCTCAACAACTGTTCAATTGTAGGAATGTCAACCAAATTATCCAATTCAACCTCGTCAGGTATCCTCGAATTAATTCATTGGGTTTCTTACGTCACTCGCTATTGGTTCGAAACGGTTCTAGAAGCCCGGTTCAAGGTCTGCCCGTGTCACTCAGGCGCCCCGGAAATACTAAAAGAACCTTATCCACTGTCACTGGATACCCTTTTACGGATCTCTCCCCAATAACGAATGACCGCTAACTATTCCTCATAAGAATTCAACTATGTATTAGAAAACCCTTCGGAATCTCGCCCGGTTCAAGGTCTGCCCCTTTTACAGAGCGCCCCGGTATACGGCCTAATGATTCTCCAATTCATAGTAAATCCCTACCCTCATGGATTCATACACACAAGTTATCATCAAGCACAAGCACAAATCCACAAAGCAATGCACAGTATTTCATAGAAAACGGTAGATTAATCAAATCCAAATACAATCATCCATTACATCTGATTTATCCTACATCCTAGAATCTAGGGAAATCTACTCCATATCGAGGAGAATACAATCCAAAGGAAAGAGAGAATACATCTTGTTCCCAAAGATAAACAAGAAATGCAGGAAACTAGACTTATCTTCTTCCTCGGAGTGAAATCTCTGCGTAGATGAGATGGAAATGGTCTGGAGCAGTCGGATCGGTGATGGATCGTCGAATCTCCTCCGAAATAGGCGTCGGCGGCTCAAGAACAACTCCGGTGGCTCTCCAAAAGTCTCCCCCCTTTGCTAGGTCTCCAAAGAGGCCTATTTATAGTGCAGGGTTCGGTAGCAGCTCGCCTCCGTGCACACGGCCGTGCCTGGGAGGCACGGCCTTGTGTTGGCTTCGGGCACAAGGTAAGGCACGGCCGTGCCTTGGGGGCACGGCCTGAAGCTGTGAGCTCTTAGCCATTGATGTCCTAGGTTCTTGTTAAGGTTTCTCTACCCTTCAAAGCCATTAGTTAGGATTAGAACTACCATTAACCCTTTTGTTTCATGGTGGCCGAACCCTATCCCTTTCAAAACCCATTGATTAACCTTAACTTAGTTACATATTCTCTTATATCATGATAGGTATTCATTTCATGGCATTTGGACACATTACCTAGTTTGAACTTTGATCCAAACCATTGCTACATGGTCTGGCCGAATGCTTCATCCCTAAAGAGCATGGATTAGATTCCCTAAAAATGAATCTTGAAGCATGTGACATATCCTCTAGCCTATCCAATCCTTGTTAGGTTTTAGCATCACATAAAACATACCATAAAAGTCATTGCATGTAAAACCTTCCATATAAGCCATATCTTGTATTTTCTTCTAAACCATGGCATGTTAAACAAATCTTTAAAACTTCTAGCATGTATAGCCGAAACCTAAGAGTCTATAGCATGAGACCTTAAATTGTTATCACATGGAAAAAACTACTTATACATTCACACAAATAGCATAAGGAAACTAACTTACAAAAACATGCTTTTAGGCCCTACTTTTAACTCCATGGCCGAAAGTTATCACTAAGACTTCTTTATGTTTTTCTTTTCTTCCTAAATGAAATCTTTAGGAACACTAAGAAATCATGGAAACAATCGTAAACGATCATGTTGCAGGGTGAGGGAGTCTTACAACCAACGCGAGGAAAAACCCTTCTTTTCGGAGATTTCTTTGGTACCCTTCCTTCCTTTCTCCAAGCCTCTAGCCCTTGTGTTATCTTCTTGTTTTTGACAACAAGGAGGAGATGAGTTTCGGCCAGATTAGTGTATGGACAAGAGAGAAAGAAAACAACCAAAGAGAACCTAAACCCTTACCTATCCTCTTCCCTAAAGCCTTTTCCTTTTTGTTTTCCTCTTCTTGCTTGGGTTGGAGGCGCCGGCCACTTGTCCCCTTGGAGGGTTCGGTCACAAGGAGAGGAGAGGGGAGAGTTTCGGTGGAAAAGAATGAGGAAAAAGGAGAGTTTCGGCTATATGAAGGAGGGGGTAATGAGGTGGATAATTTCCTTGTTTTCCCTTCCCATCTTGGCATGAAATTCCCTCATTAAACCTTTCCTAATCTCCTCCTCCTTCCATGGCCGACCAAAGCCTTCCTTCTTCTCCTCTTTTGAATTTCGAATCCTCCCTTCCCTCCATGAGTTTCGGCCAAGGCTCCATAAGGAAGGAAAAACCAGATTTGAGGGGGAAGGAAATTGATTGAGCAATGCTTTAAACTTACCATTTGGGGAGGGGGTTATTCCTTATCCTTATTCATTCGAAATTTAAATTTCGAATTTATTTCCTTCTCTTAATATTTCGGCAACCACTCTCAAGGAAAGAAAATCTCGATTGAGTGGGAAGAACATAATAGAGAAAAGTAATTGTAAACTGCCTTTTATAACCTCTCTTCCTTTATCTCCTCATTTAAATTTATTTCTCTATGTGTCTCTAACAAGATAAACTTGCTAGCACATTTGGTTAACTCATGCTTCTACTAGGCTTGCCATTCATGAGGTCCAAGGATCAATCCCCGGCTCCTCCATTAATTTTTCTTTCATTTTACTTTTTGCAAGCCCACATGAAATTAACCCATTAAATCATCAAGACACATTTAGAAATTAAATTCCTTTAGAGAAATCATTCATTATTTTATTATCCAAGAATTATTTAAGGAAAATTGCGGGTATTACA
>NW_027435377.1:0-1219 GCF_044706935.1 Curcuma longa
AATGAGTTTAAAATAACGGGAATGTTCACCATGTTATGAAAAGGAAATGTAAAGGAACATTCCTGTGAAATGGAAATGAAAGTATAAAGCTATTTTACTTTAATGAAGCTTGTACCGGAACCCGAAAGGGATCCAAGGAATGGGCACCCAATGAACGCCCCTAGGTCGAAAGACAGAAGACCTAGTAACCGAATAATTTAGATTTGCTACCTCGTATTATTTGGAATGGCGCGCAAATGAATGAATGAGTACAAGCTAGTGGTACCAGTGTTGATTATGTTTATCTATTACAATAATAGATTTGAAAAAGAAAAATGGTATTCATGTTTAATGCATATGATAGACTGTCAAGGTTAATGAATGTGCATGGTTATGTTTATGACTTACATGTTTTTAAGTTTTAAAATATTATGATTCCATGTGACGTTTGGATTTTGTGAGTAGGAATGGAGCTTACTAAGCGTTATGCTTATAGTTTACTTTCTTATGCTGCAGATCCTACTAACAGGTATTAAGCAATGGAAGGAGGCGACAGGACAGGAATGAATGATGTGTGTGGTGGTGACGTGACGAAGTCCTGGTCATGATATTAAATAATAAACTCCTGTTGTTGTAAGTTTGTTTTAGACTATCATGTTAATCATGTTGACTCATGTTCGATTAAGTTCGTATCAACTAGATTTATCATGTTTGGTTTAAGTTTATCTACTGTATATGAATCTATGCATTGTTATGATCTTTTAATTTCCGCTGCAAGTGTAGATTTTGTTATATAGTAGTAGTAGAATGAATGTCCAAACTGTAACGTCCGTCCCCCGAACAAGGCTCTGGTGCAATGGGCGGCCGTTACACCACAAAGCATGTTGGAAAGGTATGCAAGTTGCAAAGGTCCATCTATGGACTAAAGCATGCTTCTCGAAGATGAAATCTTCGATTCAATGATGCAATCAAAAAGTTTGGTTTCATCAAGAATGAAAGATGAACCCTGTGTCTACAAGAGTGTTAGTGGGAGCACAGTTATCTTTCTAATTTTGTATGTGGATGACATACTCCTCATTGGAAATGATATCCCTGTTGGCGTTTTGGATCTCCGTCCTGCGTTCCAGATTCTATCCGCTTTGAAAAGCATAGAAGCCCACAGGAAAAAAATTTTATCCCGCCTGGATCAATTGACAAAGTCTATAAAAGACTAAGTCAATCGATCTTTCAGGATCGCCGA
>NW_027435378.1:0-1565 GCF_044706935.1 Curcuma longa
TCCGTCAAGGCTCTGATAAGGGCGGGCGTTACACATTATGTCTCTAAAATCCTCTCTTCTTTTACATTCTTCCTTTTATTGTACTATGAAATCCTTGGCAATCCTAAATAGTTTCTCATCCTTGACAAACAGTTACCTCAATTGATTGAACCGATCTTCATTCATCTCGATTTGTTGTTTAGCAAAGATTTTTAATAGCCTCATGATTGATACGTAAGGTGTCAAGGATCGAATGGAAAGATATAAAATCAAATGTAGGCCTTTTGTGAAGGTTTTAGATACATGAGTGGCACTTGTTAGCATTGAGGATTCAATGGCATTCATCATTGCCCAATTTTTTCTGTGTAAAATGTTTGTCAATCGGGTATTGGGTAGTTTTATAGGATGTTGATCATTTTGGAGAAGACTATAGTCATTATCATCCCTTTGAATCAATTTCATCGCTACATAACAATCAATATCAATTCTAGGACTCCTTCCCATTTCAAACCCTTTTAGATCCAATCCTAGCATCAATGCCATTCTAGTGATAAATCCTTGAAGACAATAGGGCTCAAGAAATGTGGGCATGACATGTTTATCAAATGGTTTAAGAAATGATATCCAGTATCGATTTGGTATTCTTCTAACATAGCCCATAAACAAAGAAGTTCATCCCGACACACCACTTTATTATTTTCTCCTCTTCCAAATATAGTGTGTTTCATTAGTAAGAGAATATATCTAAATACGGGATTAGCTATACAAGAAGTTAGATGAGGAAGGATGGAACATGCTTATATCCCCTAATTCATTCTATACATGTTGTGAGTTAAAAGTGTTAGGTATTTCCCAAGTGCCACCACATGGTAAATCAAATGTAGCATTAAAATCGTTGAAAGTCCATGTGTAGTTTTCATTAAGCAACCTAAAACACATTTTTCCATCCCCACTTTTGCTTTCAATCGCAAGGGTACTAAAGAATTCCAATACTAATCTTGGGTATATGGGGTAATTCATTTCCATGAAAATTCTCCATCCTACTCTTTCTAATAACAAATTAAGATCATTATCTAAACCAAGCACTTTCAAGGTATCCCGATCTATGTATTTAGTACATGAATTTTTCGACAAACCAAAGCATCAAATCTTTGTTTATGTTCTGGCTTGTCGAAAGTGATACCATATTGCGATTTCATACCTTTGCGTGAAGTCTCTCCTCCTCTAGGTGATGTTTCTTTCCTTGATTCCTTCCTCTTCCCAAGCTTCTTCAACATTTCTCAATTGCAAATAGAACCTAGGTGAGCCTTTGTGAATAAGGGAGGAAGAAGAGGGAAAGGATTAGGAAGACGAGAAAAAAAAATAAGTGAAGGCGAAAAGGGCACGACCTTGTGACGTTAGGGTAAGAAGCTTGAGAAACTAGGGCACGACTGTGTGCCTTTTATAACCCTCACGAGGCATGGTCGTGCCTGGAGAGACACGACCTGCAGAAGTTGACATTCTGTGGAGTAAACACGCCTGTGCCAAAGTGGCACGGCTCGCTGAAGTTTCTTTGCTGTGGAGGAGACATGGCCGTGTCTTATTGT
>NW_027435379.1:0-7039 GCF_044706935.1 Curcuma longa
TGCCAAGTCTTCAACCTGGACTTTTCTGTAAACTTGCATTAAACATGTTAGATCACAAGTATTGCCTAACTTTAAACACAGTCTAGCCAAACATTGAAACTCAATGCACTTGGGGCAACGATTGCACCAACATATTTTAGGTTATAATAATTTTCCAAGATAGAACACATTAGCAAATGTCAAGAATTAAGGATTCATGACATGTCTTATAGGGTATTACGCATCCTAGGCCCCTTAATTGGTGAGAGGTCTATTCATGTTCAATATTGATACTTTGATCATAAGAAACTTAAAGTTTCAAGTTTTTGATACATGATATCAAAATAACATTTTAATGATGCAAAATTTATAAAACTAATTTTTCCTAATGACAAATGAGTTAAGTAATTACAGTGTCAAATTTCATAAATTTTCGATAAAAATTGAATTAGTTATAAATTTTTGAAGTTGGGGCGGATAAACCTTGATTTATAGTCATCAGTCGACTGATGCAGATATCAGTCGATTGATGTCTTTGTTTAATTGTGTTTTTGATCTGTTTCTTGGCATTTGACCAATCTTTGACCTCCAATTTTTTTTGTATACTCTAGAATAATATTATTGAACAAATTAGACTAGTCAAAACCTAAAACTTCGATGACCAAAATAAAATTGTTGGTGCATAAAGGTGTATGATTTTAGGGGGAACTTGTGCAAACTTTTGATGAGTTTAACATGTTTTGCTCCTTCTTGGATCTTTAAATCAAACTTTTTATCTCTTCCTTATTGGTTTCCTATTGATTTGATGGTTGACAAAAAAGGGGGAGAATGAAGGGTTCAAGTTAGATTTTAAAAGTCATACTCATGCTTAGTGATACTTATTGATTCATTATGCTTATGAATGGTTATTGATTCAGTTTTACTGGGATAAATTGCTATTATTGAATACATGTTGTTTTAAAAACCTAACTTAAATAAATTTTTGCCAAACATCAAAAAGAGGGAGATAGTTGGTGCAATCTTGCCCCAAGGGATTTGGATTTTAATGTTTGACTAAAATGAGTTTAAGTTAGACAATATTGGTAATCTAACTTGTGTGGTTTGAGTCCACAGGAAAGTCCAGGTTGGGAGACTTGGCAAAAGATGAAGTCCCGGAGGCGAGGTCTCTTGGCAAAGGACGAAGTCTCGGAGGCACAGTGTCTCTTGGCAAAGGAAGACTTAGCATGACGAAGTTGAAGGAAACGTCTCAAGCTAGTGCAAGGAAGGGCACGAGACTTGTGGAAGGCATTTTAAGGCTTGCGTCAAGGCTAAGGGCTGAAAAAGAAGCTGAATGGGGAGTTTCAGCTGGAGCAGTCGACTGACCCTTAGAGTAGTCGACTACTGGTCGATCAGAAGCACACACCGAAGTCATAGAAAGATCAATTGAGTGGAGCAGTCGACTGGAGCAGTCGACTGCTCATGGTGCAGTCGACTGCTAGGTGACCATTGAGGCAAAATCTGGTTAATTAAATGCAGATCAAATAGTCGTTGAAGACCATAAGTCGACTGGCCCTTGGAGCAGCCAACTGGTGTACGAAAAAACATAAAAATAGCAACCGACGCCAAAGAAAAGCATCTTCTTTTCTGATCATTTTCTCTGGTAATTCTCTGAGATTGTAAAGAACTACTCTTCCTCCATTACTTCACTACATAATCTTGTGAAAGGAAGAGATAAGATTGTGAGGGTTTTCTCCACCTTTGAAGCGTGCTTCGAGAAGGAGGGTTTCATAGTGAAAAGGTCGTCGGTGTGTGTGTGGATCCTTGGATTAGTCACCTCGCAAGCGGTGGATACCAAGTAAACAATCGGGTTAGCGATTGTTCTTAATCTTTCATATTTATTTTTCTTCCGCTAACAATTTCGCAGAGAAATTTGAAGAATCGCTATTCACCCCTTCTAGTGTATGCACTGATCTCAACAAATAGCGCGTTCTTTGCTTTTCATTCGTTCATTCTATCAGAAAACTAAGTAGCAAAATATTAGAAAAACAACACAGGGATACATGAATTTTTCTTGGTTCCTAACCCCCCAATATTAGTATATTCAAGGCCTATGTACGGGAGGCACCCTTCCATTAGTGGTCTCCTTTATGAACGTTCGTTCGGAAGCGGAGAAACCCGTCTTACAGTCCAATAAACAATAACAATAAACACAAAGTAAGATAAGTAAGAAAGAGTAAACCAAACACTTGTTCGCCGATCTGGAAGTCCTGAGTGTCGCACACTCCTCCTGGATCTTCACTGGTTGCAAGAATTTGGCCTCGTTCGCGTTCAGAGTCACCACTAGAAGAAGGAGATGGCTTGTATATTGATTGCATTGGTTGTGCACGTTCACCCTTCTTTTATAACACCTTCCGGTCGACTGAAATGCCTATTCAGGTCAACCCCCACATAGACCGTGATCCACTTTCTCCACGGCTGACTTGGTCTTCAGGTCGACTAGAACCACGATTCAAGTTGACTCCAATATGACGTGGAGGATCTGGATAGACTTTAGCTTCCGCAACGTTTATCCACTTCCGGTCGCCTGGAATCAATATTCTAGTCGATAGGAACCAGTTGACTCAGATTTGACCTGAGTTGACTCCGGGCTTGGTTCAGCTGCCTTTGCTTGCTTCACCTCTGCTTTCTTCATCTTGCTTCCAGGTCTTGGTTTCTGTAAGACAAGTATATAAACAAACAAAACAACCTAAACCTTATCCTGTGGATCTAACTTTGGTTTTCTACCGAATTCTTGAGTTAGTTTGAACGCATACCGTTCCACTACGGGAACGCGCCCTTACCCACTGCACTCGGGAGAAGTTTTTCCAACAAGTCCTCCAGACTTGTTGGACTTCCCGCTTAGCCATGGTCCTCAACCCTCAAAAATTTACTACTGTGACTCGGTCCTCTAGATCGCTCAGACTTCACCAATCCTCTGGTCCTCCTAACCATATCCGATTGGACTTTGGCCATGCTTCCTGGTCCTCCGACACTGCAAGGACTTGCACCTGGTGCAATTGACATTGCTAAGACTTCTGCTTGATCCTTCAAACCAAGACTTACCTTTGCCTAGCCTACAACTAGGACTTTCCCTTATCTAGCCTACAACTATGACTTTTCCTTGCCCAATCTTCCAGATCAGGACTTCCACTGCCTAGTCTAACCAATTAGGGCTTCTCGCTAGTCATTTAGTCTGACTAGACTTCACTTATATCCAAACATCAGGTCATGTTTGGATCAATCCTTGATCAAACTGATCAGACCTAGGTGTATTGTCAAACATCAAAACTCTAGGCAAGATTTAGTGCTTCTTGCACCAACATCCGTATCCGTTTCTGAAGGCTCCCACACCGTTGTAAGTAGCGAATGATTATATTCAATTATTATTAGCTTATCAAAAAAATTAGCAAAGTCAAATGCTTTAGTTGAATCGCTCCAAGAGGAGATAGTACTCCTCAAGGTTTCGTCAACTCTGAGTCGTCAACCAAGGCCACTCTAATTGAGGATTCGACTCAAGTCTAACTTGAGAAAGAAAATTCTCAATTAAAGCTTCAAGTTGATGATCTTAGACGGTTGCTTGAAAAATTCACGTCTGGATCTAAGTATCTTGACATGATACTTGAAACCCAAAATACTGGATACAATCAATCGAGTATTGGACTTAAATCTAAAAATAAGGCATTCATGACATTATTGCACAGACCGCACAAACCAAATAAACCTAGAGTCTAAGCATGGGTTCCCAAGTCCAAACTGACAAATCCAGTTGGAACAAATCAATTCTGGGTCCCCAAGGATCAAATACATTTGATCCGACCCAACAAGGGTCATGATCCAGGGGATCCAAAACCCGTAAATGATTGCTTACATTATTATTATTTTTGTTATTTACTTTTCTTCATTAGAATAACCTAGGCTAGATAAGAACGAATGTTTGATTAACTCTTGCCCAATATAGTACCAGGGTGGGGCGAGATGATAGTACGTTAGGGAGACCCAGGTTAAGTAGTCAAGTGGGATAAGAAGTACCTTACTTGGTCTACTTAGCCAGGTTAAACTAGCCGAAGCTACCTCACTATATCTTAGACTAATTAGACAAAAGTTTTTCCCTAAACTGGCTAAACTTATAATTTTCTGAATCAATTTTGTCTTAGAAAGTGGTCGTTATTCCGATACCCAAGAAGGCCCTGTGCCTCACCACTGCTTTGAAACTATTTCTTGAAATGTATGATTAGAAAGTCGAATGGTTAAACTTGAATCTAACTCAAGGTTAATCAAATAATAGATATCTAAATATTTAATTAATAAGATAAAACTGAAAAATATCTCACAAAATCTATAGGATTAACTATTTGATAATTAGAAATGGAAAAGATGAATTAGGTCAATTTTTTTTGAAATAATTAAAAATCAACTTTAAATTAATTTTACCTTTAATTAATTTTAACCTTAATCAATTTTACATTCAAATTAATTTTAACTTAATTAAATTTTTCCTAAATTAATTTTTAACTTAATTAATTTTAACTTAATTAAATTTTACCTAAATTAATTTTTAACTTAATTAATTTTAACTTAATTAAATTTTATCTAAATTAATTTTTAACTTAATTAATTTCAACTTAAATAATTTTACCTAAATTAATTTTAACTTAAAATCCAAATTAATTTTAACTTAAATATTTTTTAACTTAAATAATTTTACACTAAATAAATTTTAATTAATTTTACTTTTAACTTATTTAATTTTACTCTAAGTTAACTTTAACTTAATTAAATTTATCTAAAATTAATTTTAACTTAATAATTTCACTTTAAAACAATTTTGACTTAATTTTAACTCAAATTAACTTAATCAATTTTAAGTAAATTAACTTTTCCTAATTAATCTTAAACAAACTTAATAAATTTTCTTAACTACTTAACCAAATTAAAATTCTACCTTAACAAAAATCAATCAAAACCTAAGTTAATGGTTAATCAATTAAAACCAATCAACTCAAAACCAACCAAAAAGTCCACCCCAGGTAAATCCAATCGACTAGATACCAACCTCTAGTCGACTCAAACGAGAAACGAGAAATTGACCGCAGAGCACATTATTTTCTGACTCCAATCGACTGTATCTAAGCTCTAGTCAACTCGCACCACTTATTTCTAGTCGACCGGATTCACTTTCCAGTTGTCTGAAATCGCTTTATAAAAACAAACGCTGGCCCACACGGTAAAACACATAAATCAACTTTCTACCCTCCTTTTCTACTGTCTTGCGGCGCCGACAACATCCTAGGTCATTAGTTCTCTTGCAATACTGCTAAAATACCTAGGAAACTTTCTAAAAACCCCCCAAAGTTATTAATTTTAAGTTTTAGTTGTTAAAAATTTCAATTTTTTATGCTTTAGATATAAGAAAAGAGAGTGTGAGGCTGAACCCTCTAGGACTCCCAGTACTGACCTCAGGTTCCCTACAGAGGAACTTAGACTTAGATTTGATTCACTATTATTTGTTCCATTACATTCTAGATACATTGATAGGACATTTTTTGCACGATCCTACATTTCATCGATGGAGATCATAGAACATTATGGCCTTCATAGACTAGTTTATTGTACGACTCCAGTTAACACAGGTTTGTATGCCGAATTGTATAATAATCTAGTTCAGGTCGATGACCTGAACTATACCACCCGAGTTAAGGGGATGGACATCATCATATCGCTCATCGTCCTTAGTTCATTTCTAGGACTTTGCCCATCTCAGTGTCCATTCCTATGTTATCCACCTAGGGATTTACCTTTTAGGGATCCCAACTCCCACATCACCTTAGATCTCATACATACACATTTCTTCCAGGAGGAGCATACTCCTGTAGTAGTCGAGTTCTCCTCCGTCAGATTTAGGGTACAGGACTATGTCCTATATAGAGTGATAATTAACTGCATTTTACCCCTAACTACTAGGGACATCGCTGTTATGTGACTGTTTCACACTTTTCTTCTTTATGCATTCTAGACTTTGCATATTTTACTTATGTGCATTTTTTAATATTCTAACTGTGCTTGGTGATAGGTCCGCAAGTATACAGTCATCGTCAAGTAATAAAAAAAATATCGAACCACAGGTACTATGAAATCAATCACTAACTAACACAAGAAGAGTCGAGAGTTCACGTAATTTGGATTGTGATGGGGGAAGTGAGAGTGAAATCAAGCTCCTAGACCTCGATCGAAGAGAAATTAGCTAAGTGAAAAGATTGGGAAAACGATCCTAGGACTTTGGATTCCTCGAGATTATGGTTGATTGATCATGGACTCCTTACCATTCCTTAATGATTACACAATTACATAAATTCTAACCAAAATATCCAATTAGACCTCGTCAAGTTTTGTCAAAATTAAATCATGAATCCTCTAATGTTACGATTACTAGTCCGAGATGACACCCAATTAGCCTGGTTCTATAGCTCTCCTGCTGTCATTGGGCACTCTAGCAATACTACTAGTGTCCTACCCTCTATCATCGAGTACCCAATTAAGGCCCTCTTCCTAGCAATCAATAACCGTTGGCTATCTCTCATAAAGATTCATTGTAGTCTAAAGATCTCTTCGGATAGTCTGGTTAAAGGTTTACCTTCTATCACAAGGCATCCTAATCATACGATCCTAAGATTTTCGTAAACTACAACTCACCCTCATCCCTATCGAATCATACCATTCATAAACATATCATCAAACAAGTATAAGACACAAATCCACAAAGCAATGCATAAACATATCATAGAACATGGAAAATTATAAATCCATAGATACAATCATCCATATACACCTCGATTCCTCCTACATCCTAGAATCTAAGGTTCTACTCCATGACGGAGGGGATACAACACGAAAAAGAATGAAAGTAATACATCTTAATCCTAAATCTGAGATAGAAAAAGAGAATAAGACTTATCAATGAGTATGATCTTCTTGGTCTTGCAATCTCCTCGTCGACGGTGGATGGATGCAGCTGAGTAGTCCCGAACGGATGGATAGAACGCTG
>NW_027435380.1:0-2370 GCF_044706935.1 Curcuma longa
GCAAAAACCTGGATTCTTATACCTGAACATGAATGCATTGCAATCGGATTGAAATAAAATATTAGTAAAAATTTAAATTTAATTTAAAATTATAAATCTGAAATCATATAATTCAACTGCTTCGAAATTGATTTAATTCTAAAACAAATTAAATTAGAAATTAGGACAGAAGATTTTCAAATTCAACGTTTTGTGGATTCGGATTGATTCAGATTTAAAATTTATAAAAATTTTAAAATTAAATTAACTTTTATTTTAAAATTAAAATATTTTATATAATATTAATATAATAATAATAAAATATTGACATAAAATTAAAAATTAATAACAAATAAAAAAATTGAATTATTTAGATGTTTCTGATTAGTCAAGTTATATGGATTCGGATTTAAGCTTTTGAATTGAATTGGAATTCGGATTAATTTTTTTAATAATAATTTATATCAATATGATTCGAATTGTCATAGGAGAAAATTTTACTTTTCTTACTTAAAAATTTAAAAATTATTCCAGTTGTAAATCAACCGAAGAATCTTCGAATGATCGAACCAGTGGGAAACCCTGCAATTTTCCACCTTGTGGAGTCCAACGTTTTGACAGATAGAATTGAACATCAAAACCTGCTTAACGTTTTGACGGATTGGCTCTTAGAAAGTAAATGTGGAGAAGCATTCCAAACCTGCTTAATTAGTTCATAGTAGAACAGGACAAGAACTGGACAAAGCCATAGCAGATCCTGTATTCTTACTGGTCCACTTCTTGGTAGGTGGATCTAAACAATTCTCACCCCATGGCCTCTCCATCATCTTAGAATCATCGACGCCAAATTTGGAAGCATACGTTTTGACAAAGTTGATCAGAGTAAAAGCCCAAACATGCAGTCCTACAGAGAATGAATGCTACGGTATCCTTCTCTGGACAGATACACTTGGACATCACCAAGAAGAACATCTTCATAGGTTGCCATGAAAACATTGGCATTCTCGTTGGAATGTTGGATAGGCTTCCTCAATTTGAATATATATATATATATATATATATGTAGGATCTGTTAGAAACATCATCTTCAAATGCTTTGTTTTTGTCTACAACTTCTAAATCATTGCAATCGAAGTCGGTGGCAGCGGCGGCGGTGGAATTTTGCCGGTAAGGGTGATAGTCTTGCCGGTAAGGGTTTTAACAAAGGTCTACATCTTGATCGAAGAGGAAGCGGACCTCGAGAACCTTTTGGATGCGCAGTACACCAAAAGCTTTGAGAAGGTAGAGAAAGGAATCTGGTCGAGCATGGTCCACTCAGGCTGGATGTCGACGGAAGGAGGGGAGAGTCGTGCTGATAGGAACTAAGACTTGGGTGTTGCTTTGAATGGAATTTTCTAATTGATAGAAAACACCCTCTCTTAGATCACAGACACAATGTGGAACTTTATCCATTATTTCATCATCTGATCCAACTATTTTGATTTTGTCATCTACGTCTTTCTTATAATTAAAAATTTCTTTCACCTCATCAAATCAATCAAATATTTTCTCAATCTATAACATACTAGAAAACTTGAAAAGTTCAACTAGAAACTTGATACATGCCTACAGTTCATCTCGACCACGGTCCGCGCAATTGTGATAGAGTTTTACAAAAGTAGAATCTGAATTAATATAAGAGAACTTATGATCTTTAAGATTTTGCGTCGTTGGACATAGGAATAACGTTGTGACTTATCTATATATTTTTTAAAATATCTTATCTCGGATGATACGATTACGGTGTGAGACTTCCTCAACCTGGATCTGCTTGGCTGCTTGTCACGACTACGATTACAACAATGACCATCATTCATAAGATCTAGTGACTCTAATACCAATTGGCATCGGATAGAATAGTGATTATCCTACGACCAGTATAGATTCTGTTAATTCAATTGAGAACGGAGGGAATAATTTTCTAAAACTTATTAATTCAGAAGAATAGTAGAAGATAAAAAAATGATAAAACGATACGGTTGAAAATATTATCCATCAAAGAAAAAACAACCTAACATAATTAAAAATATGATTATATAGACTCTAAAATTTTAAGATACAAAGAAAGTAAAAAAAAAATCTTAATAGAATGAGAAAAAATTTTAACAGACTCAAAATTTAAAAATATAAAAGACAAAAATAACTTAAAAAAAAACAAAACAAGATCTTCATATCATCGCATCAAGTATCAAATTGTAGTGATTAGCAGCCACTAATGGGCTACTACAATAATTTTATTATGTTTATAATTTAGTTGAAGTGATTTTGATCAACCCATTTGATAAAATATTTTTTTATTTAAAAGCATTTCATGTGTATTTTAACACATTGTAGTAATTATGTAAAAGATAT
>NW_027435381.1:0-1523 GCF_044706935.1 Curcuma longa
TGAACTCAGATAATTGACGGACATACGATATCTTAAACACGGGGAGCAATGCATAAAATAATAAGAAGGAACCCATAACGTAATTTGGGGATTGGATTGGTAGTGCAATAATGATCCTCTAGTGGAATGGATCGTTGTTGATGGATGTAGGTGTGTATTCGGGGTAGAATACGGGATCTGAAACCCATCAGAAGGCCAGATCCAATACCTCCTCGAGGTCCCTGCTGTAGCCTAAAGAAATCTCTAAAAGATGCAATCAAACGGATGAGATTAGTTCTCAGCCGTCGGATAAGATTTAACCGATGGATGAGATTGGTTCTCAACCGTAGGATGAGTTAGTGGATGAGATCAACTTGTATCCTTGGGATTAGATCAAGTTGCATCCAATGGATCGAAATAATAAAGAGGATCAAAAGAGATTAAATTAGAACCGTTGGATGAGATCTAGTTGCGTCCGATGGACGAGATCTCTTCGGTTCGGGCTTTTATTCTCTTTAGATGCGAAAATTGGTTCACAAGGTGAACCGAACCTCTCTTCCTATAAGCCCACGCCCAAGTGAATGAATTGTGTCCGTTGGATCGGAGCAATTAAGTTGTATTAAAGTAGATTATATTAGAACCATTAGATGAGGTTAAGTTGCATCCAATGGATGAGATCTCTTTGGTTCGGTTTTATTTCTCTTTAATACAAACTTGGTTCAGAAAATTAAACCAAACCAATCACCTCCTTAATTGGCCGGCCCTCCCCTCTTATCCATGAAGGTAATTTTAGAAACATTTTTTTAAAATAAAAACTGGAAGAGGCGGCCAAGGTAAATAAGGAAAGAATCGGTTTGCGGATAATTATTCTAGATTTGGATTTTATTTATGGAAATAATCCAAATTGATCCCTTGATCAAAGGGGGCGGCAATACCATGTTTGGGTGCATGGGAGGCTATAAAAGAGAGGGGGAGGGGGCGGCCAAGAGACACACAACAAGAATAAGCATACGAAATCTCTCCGATTTCGCAATTGCTTGATTTTTTCTCTTGGCCGGCCACATCTACTCTTCTTCTTCTTCTTTCTTTTGTGTTCTTCTCTTTCTCTTTTGGTGGCCGAAACTCCTCTTTGTGGTGGTGGCCGGATCCAAGGTGGAAGGCAAGGAAGAACGAAGCTGCTTCAAGAAAGAAGCAAGGCGATCCAAGGCTTCATCCAGCAGAGGTTGCAGTCCTTAGTTCTCGGAAGATCGTTGCCCACACAACGTCCGAGAAAGAGATAAGGAATACAGCAGAAGATTCTGAGGTTCAAACCGGGTTCTGGTATAAATTTATTTTCCGCAGTTTTATTTATACTTAGAACTAAATAATTTAAAACCGTAGATAAGTAATTTAGAATCGGCGATCCTGAGGATCGATCGACTTAGTCTTCTTTGAAGATTTTGTCGATTGATCCAGGCGGGATAAAATTTTTGTCCTGTGGGGTTCTATGCTTCTCGGAGCAGATAGAATCCGGAACATGGGACGAAGATCCAGAACGCCAACAC
>NW_027435382.1:0-2354 GCF_044706935.1 Curcuma longa
AGATGAGCCCATTTAAGTTATCCATCATTCAAGGCCCATTTCATTTCTTTTTATCATTAGCTAACCCATATAAGGGAAAAGCTCATTTAAAAAAATACATTAGCCCATAGAGTCCATTATGAAATCCTACTAATGGCCCATTAAGGTTAGGAGCCTATTTAATATCAAGGCCCATTTAGTATTCCTACTAAACCTTCCTCTAAACTTAAGCTATCATTCATTATATTGAGGAATTATCATTCATTAATATCCAAAAATTATTGAAGGAAAATTGTGGGTGTTACAGGAATAAAGAAACCTTACCTCAATGATCGGATCTAATGAGTTTAATTAACCCTCAGTGTAAGCCGTAATACTCAATCTCCTTATCTTCTTCTTCACTTACGGCCGAACAAGGAGCAATAATCCGATCAGATCAAGAACCCAATTAATCTGCCAGTGAAATCCAAGTTCAAGATCAATTCAAGAGGAAGCCTTAAGCAAGATCTAAACCCTAGAACTCTACGGGATCAACGCAATCTTACCTTACCGATTGTTTCCCCTCACTTGCGGCAGTGAACAAACGGAGACTCCCATATCAAGATCAAACCAAAGTAACATATGGAAATTGACAAAAACCACGAATCTAGGCTTTAGCAAACCCTAGGCATCGAAACCTAACCGAGATCTTACCTCTTCTTCCTTCTTCTCCGATCAATCTCCTCAGCTCTACTTCGTCGATCGCCGCCAGCCAGCAGTTTTAAATCGCAAATTAATCGACGCTTTCCACGCGGCCTGGATCAGTCTTCAATCACCGGCGATCCCTCAGCTCCACCGGCGTCGGCTGCTCGTGCGATCGGGGATGAAGGGGAAGAACATAGCACTCGCGCGAAGAATAGAGGAGGAGATGTCGCGAGAATGAGAGGGAGTCGCGACACTGTTGTTTCTTAACGGATAGTTTTCTAAACGGGTTCGGGTTCAAGAGTTTAAACCAGATCCTATAAGCTTTAATCCAATAGCCGATTAAAACTTGGGTTTAGACCGGGTTTGGTCCAAACCTTACTGTAGCAAACCGGGCAAATCTTGGTTCGCTTGGTTCACTAACCAATCGAACTCCGATTTGACCCAAACCAATTTTGTTCAATTCATCTTCGCAAGATGAATCTTTTCATCCATTTTATTTTATCTAAACCTCTTCCATTCCGAACCAAACCACGTTGGTTCAATTTGGTTCAAAACTGATTCATTTGGTTCACCAACTAAATGACCTCTGATTTGAACGAAACCACTTTCGTTCATTTCGTCTTTATAAGACGAATTTATTCCCTTCCATTAATAAAATTTCTAATCATACCCAATTAGGATTAAATTATTTACAATTTAACCCCTAACAGTTTCGATATTTACATCCAATACTGTATACCAGGTATAGGAATCATGCGAATACATGCAATGTATGTCATGTCATACAATGCAATAGTCATATATCGTACAACGATGCTGTAAACAGCAATTGTAGTATAATACAATAGCAAATAAATGCTGGCACCCATACAGGCAGTGCTAAGACTAATATAATGATCGCACCCACACAGGCAATGCGTAGCACCCACACAAGCAGTGCTATAATGATATGATGATCGCACTCACATAGGCAGTGCGTTAGCACTCACATAGGCAGTGCTATAACATCGAGACTATACTATCAATGGATGGACAAGTCCAAGGTCCAGTACCAATAGGCATCAAGCAACGAATAATAGTAGGTATCAACTATGTAGATAACCTAGGTAATCTACCTAGTATCACTACTAAATCAACCATATAGGTCAACTACAAGAACCCACTACCAGGTCTTACAGATCAATAATATGATCAAGGTATCAGCATATACAACATAACTGAAACCATACCCAGAATAACCGATCTATCGGTTTGCTATGCTTCCTTTCGTGTGGTAGCATAGAAACGACCAACCTCTGTGTTGGACGACTACTGTGTAGTTGGCTGAGCAATAGAAAGCCTCTGCTCTGTCAGAATCTGGCTCAAAGGTGCTGAATGAAATATCATCCATAATCCTCTCTGACTGAAACTGATTCTGAGGTACTAAACGAGATGTCAAATCTCTCTGACTCTGACTGAAATTGACTCTGAGATTCAAACATCATTTGTTGAATATAATAATATGATTCTAAAGAAATCTGTATTGATGGTAACTGCTGCTGCAACAGAATCGCTGAATAATGTATCTCTGACTGTAGAGCTACTGTTAACACATATGGCTAATGTATCACTGAGTAAACAATACTGTGGAGGATGTTGGAGTATACTGAAAAGACTAGCTCTTTTGTATATAAACATTTATGAAATAAAGT
>NW_027435383.1:0-4490 GCF_044706935.1 Curcuma longa
CACTACTAAAAAATCATGATTTTGCGGCGGTTATTTAGCGGCGGTTTTAAAAACCGCCGCTATTATACGTTTTTCCGGCGGTTTCAATTAACCGCCGCAAAAACAAATTTTTAGCGGCGGTTATTTAGCGGCGGTTCTTAAAACCGCCGCTATTATCCATTTTCCCGGCGGTTTCAATTAACCGCCGCAAAAACAAATTTTTTAACGGCGGTTTAAATTTGATTTATGGCGGTTTAGTGATTCACGGCGATTTAAAATTTATTTTGCGGCGGTTTAAAATTTAACCGCTGCTAAATTATGTTTTCCCGGCGGTTTATTGTAACCGCCGGTATATTTCTTTCGACGGATTTTATTTTCCCGAATCGAACCGTGGCTCCCTCGCCCTAACCCTACACACCGCGGTTTCTCTTTCACTCCGACGCGTTCGACGCCGCCGCGGTTTCTCTTTTACTCCCACCCGATCGCCCTAACCCTCACCCTCTTGGTCATGCTCTTCCTCTTCTCCGCCTCCGTCGCTGGCGTCCTATTATCCCGTAGCACCGTCGTCCACGCCCTCTGCGGTGGGATGATGGGCTTACTCTAGATCCAGTCCGGATGGATGGGCCATGACTCTGGCCACTACCGGATCGTGTCTGATCCGCGTCTCAATCGCTTCGCGCAGATCGTCACCGGGAACTGCCTCACCGGCATCAGCATCGCCTGGTGGAAGCGAAACCACAATGCCCATCATATTGCCTGCAATAGCCTCAACTACGACCCCGATCTCCAACACATGCCATTCTTCGTTGTCTCCTCCAAACTCTTTGCCTCGTTGACCTCTTGCTACTATGACAGGAAGATGAACTTCGATGCGGTCACGAGGTTCCTAGTCAGCTATCAGCACTGGACGTTCTACCCCGTGATGGGCTTTGCAAGGATCAACCTTTTTGCCCAATCCATTCTCCTTCTCGTCTCCAAGATGAAGGTACCCAACAGATGGCAGGAGATCCTCGGCGTCTCTGTCTTCTGGATCTGGTACCCTTTGCCAATTTTTCAAACTATATGTCCCTTCTCTAGCTATGTAATAGTTCAGAAACCGTTGCCCTCAGTCTAAGAAGTCGATTTTTTTTCTTCGAATTTTAGATTCAAAATTGATCTTTCCTTGTCAACGACAAGCTGCTGAAAGAAAAAAATTTGTCTCCTTTTCATTTCTCTAACTCCAGCATAAAATAACTGCTTTCATTTTCTGCCATTAGGAAAGTTTGCATAAACTGTTTTTTTTTTCTCCTAATGATCAAAGCCTCATTTTGTGATCTACTAATGCAGTTAAGCTTATCAATGTCTTTAAATGAAATTGAATTATTCTCTTACCTCACTTAGTTGATACCTTGGAGTTTGAATCATAAAGCTTGATTTATTAAGCATACTCTCAGGCACAAAAATATCTTGCTGATTTGAAGTTTCTCATGTGTCTGATTTCCTTGGCAGGTGGGCTGTTATAAATGTTGAGACTCTGGTCCACATCTTAGGAGAGTTTGTGAAACATGTTAAAGAGATCTTGGTAATGTTGTCCTCTCAATCTTGGTTAGTATAAAGTGTACAACCTGAGCAGTTAAAATTACCTAATGACAGCAGAAGAAAAAGAGGAGCTTATAGGTTTGTAATATGTACCTAAATATTAGTTTTGATTTCTCAGAATATTTCATGGAAATGGAATTTATTTAGTTCCGGATACTGCAGTAATAAATTCCCTCATATATTGCACAATAAAAATATAGAGATTGTTGATGACTTTTTTTGTTTTGTTTTTTGCAATTCAGAAAAGATAGGATGTGTAGAATATTCGTGGTTGATTAGGTAAACTTTAGCTCTATGATCTTCTGCATTAGGTTATGATGCTGGTCTCAACTTCAGTGTGACTAATAGGACTACTTGAAAAGCATGCGGATTGCTGAAGAAAAAATTCTCAAACTCCTGCAAACTAACGAAGCCAGTCTGGTAAGTCTGACCTTGTTACCACTCCATAAACTAATCATCATTCTGGTTATTAAACTCTGATTTCATTTGAATCATATTTGCTTGAGCATATCCTAAGAAATCACCATTATAATTGCTTTCTCATTTTCTCTGTGGATTTTCCAAATGCTTTTCTTCTTTGGTTGCTTGAATGTCTATGTTTCTGCTTCCTGTTCTATTGTGCTTGGTGTCGGTCTGTTATGCATTTTGCGACTGCCATATCCCCACTAGGATTTGTTTGGTCTAGTGGGCCTACATCTCATCAGCAAGACATGGAGTATGGATGTTGATCTCTTTCACCCTTCTTAGCCTGTCCAAAGGAGCCATTTTGGCCAATTGTGCTTAGAAGAATTGTGAACGGGTGATAGCAGGAGAAGTTAGAAGTTGAGAAGGTCAATACTAATATCTTTTTTAGTTTACTAGAAATTGAACATGCTTAGGTCGTGTCTGTTCCATGATTGAAGCATTTGTCAGTCAGACGCATGTTTATGCTCAGATGATTAAATTTTATGCCTGTGATCGTCTTTTGTCTAACTATTAGCGGTAAACAACAAGAAAGATGTTAATAAGTTGGTTTAAGTAACCTCTTCTTAATCTTAACATGATAGAAGTTTTGAAAGAAGCTTGCTCAAGTGCCTATTATAGATAACATCACACTTTTAGCAGAACCAGTTCATCGAGATGCCTATTAATGCAGTACAATACAATGTTTTAATCACTGTTATTGAAAGGTTAAACTCACTATGTATGTAATCCAGGGGATTGACATTAAAGAAATGCTTGTTGGTGCATCATTGATGGATGAAGCAACTCGCTCACCAGTGGTATATTACATCTTACTCTGATTAGAATCATGGAACATATGCTAATTTCATAATTGGTATCAAGTATCATATTAGTTGTATTATCAGGTAGTTTTATTTCACACTGTTTTATCCAGGTCAAGAATAATCCAGCAGCATTACTTGCTTTATGTTGGTATTGGGCTTCTGATGGAGTTGGATCTAAGGTTTGCAAATTGATCTATGAAAATGTACAATACTCTGCAATTGTTGTTTTTATCTAATGTATTATTACCATCTCCTACCTACAGGATATGGTTGTACTTCCTTACAAGGATAGCTTATTGCTCTTTAGTAGGTATCTGCAGCAGTTAGTCATGGAATCCCTTGGAAAGGAATTTGATCTCAATGGAAATCGGGTTTGTAGCATTAGCTTTGAATGGTTTCTTTATGTCGAGACCATGATCTGGATACGTCTGAAAATCTAATTAAATATTGCATATGATTTCACCAACTGCATAGCATGGCATTATATAAGCTTTACTGTGACTTCATTTCAGTACTTGATAATAGTCTCATATTAGCTCTGCTTTAAGCAAATTAAAATCACCTACTTGATAGTCCAAATTAAATTAGTAGCTAGATTGCATCTTAGCTTAGGTATGTTTTACTATTTACCTTTGCTTATGAGAAGTGTTTTACTATTTAATTGGTACACATTACTTTTGGAGATTTTTTGCAAAGAAAATTTACATAGTTATGCCTTTTTACAAGTCCATGTTGCTGTAGAGTTTTTTATTGTTGACACGTTTGTTTGTTCTTAGTAGTGTCAACGGAATGTCCATAATTTTGTGATAAACAATAGCATTCATTTCAGTGATCTTTAGGTTATAGTTTGTCTCTTCTATTTTTTTTTTTGTACTTGTGCAGGCATGACTACTTTACAAGTTTGAAGAGCTCTCCAAAGATGACTACTTTTCAAAAAGCAACGAAGGAAAAGCGAGGGATCTATTTCTAGGATTTGACATCTGAGAAAGCTAGAGAGATTTCTCAATTTTTTTGTAACCAAACAAAGTTTCAATTTTTTTGTAACCTAAATTCACTATATTTGACATCTGACAACTTTGATATCTATGTGTAATGACTCATATTTGTTTACTAGTTTTGCAAGAAATTAATGCAAGTAAAATTTTCTATTTATTACAATTTTTGGTTTAATTTTTCTATTTATTTATAAAAATCGCAGGCTGAAAATTCTGTAATTGCACACTCAAAGCTTAAACTGCCGGAAAATTATTTTGCGGCAGTTTTAGCAAACCGCCGGGAAACCATTTCGCGGCGGTTTTGGAAAACCGCCAAGAAATTATTTCGAACCGCCGGTAAAAGAACCACCGGGAAAATATTTTAAACCGCCACAAAAAATAACCGCCGGGAAATCATTTCTAACCGCCGTTAAAAAAATCGCCGGGAAATATTTCGAACCGCCGCAAAAACAACCGCCGGAAAATATTTCGAACCGCCGCAAAAACAACCGCTGGAAAATCTACTTTAGTGGCGGTTATTCCAGCGGTTCTCTAAAACCGCCGCTAAATGGTTTAACGACACCGGTATCAGCGGCGGTTTGGTAAACCGCCGGGAAATGATTTTGCGGCGGTTCCAAACCGCCGCTAAACGAATTTTAAACCGCCGAGAAATCCTTTTTTCCTTGTAGTG
>NW_027435384.1:0-1143 GCF_044706935.1 Curcuma longa
CACAGCTTCAGGCCGTGCCCACAAGGCACGGCCGTGCCTTCTCTTTTGCCCGAAGCCAACACAAGGCCGTGCCTCCCAGGCACGGCCGTGTGCACGGGGGCGTGCTGCTTCGAACCCTGCACTATAAATAGGTCTCTAATGAGACCTAGGAAAGGGGGGAGACTTTGGAGAGCCACCGGAGTTGTTCTAGAGCCGCCGACGCCTATTTCGGAGGGAGATTCGACGATCCATCACCGATCCGACTGCTCCAGACCATTTTCATCCCATCTAGATTTCACTCCGAGGAAGAAGATAAGTCTAGTTTCCTGCATTTCTTTGTATATCTTTGGGAACGAGATGTATTCTTTCTTTCCTTTGGATTGTATTCTCCACACTATGGAGTAGATTTCCCTAGATTCTAGGATGTAGGATAAATCAGATGTAATGGATGATTGTATTTGGATTTGATTAATCTACCATTTTCTATGAAATACTGTGCATTGCTTTGTGGATTTATGCTTGTACTTGATGATAAATTATGTTGTGTGAATCCATGAGGGTAGGGATTTACTATGAATTGGGGAATCATTAGGCCGTATACCGGGGCGCTCTGTAAAAGGGGCAGACCTTGAACCGGGCGAGATTCCGAGGGGTTTCCTAATACATAGTTGAATTCCTATGAGGGATAGTTAGCGGTCATTCGTTATTGGGGAGAGATCTGTAAAAGGATATCCAGTGACAGTGGATAGGGTTCTTTTAGTATTTCCGGGGCGCCTGAGTGACACGGGCAGACCTTGAACCGGGCTTCTAGAACCGTTTCAAACCAATAACGAGTGACGTAAGAACACCAATGATTTAATTCGAGGATACCTGACGAGGTTGAATTGGATAATTTGGTTGACATTCCTACAATTGAACAGTTATTGAGGAAAGGTAGAGGATCCAAGTCGATTAATCCATTCTCTGAGGAGTCCGAAATCCTAGGATCGCTTCACCCATCAGTGTCACAGTCGATCCCTTTCTCTGCCTTCTAGGATAAAGCACTTTAGAACACTCCCATCTCCCCCAACACAACTCATGATCTATATTCTCTCCACCTTTTTGTGCTAGATTTAGTAAGTAGTTCCACGGTCCCTGTGGATTCGATCTTTTTATTACTTGACG
>NW_027435385.1:0-1004 GCF_044706935.1 Curcuma longa
CCATCGATTTGCTAGATGTCCGGTCCACTAAACCCCCGAGACTTCCCACCTGGTGTCCTTGATCTACCAAAACTTCTTGTTGAGTCTCACTGAATAGGACTTCTTGTCGAGCTTCAACTAGGCTTTCCTTGCCTAGCCTCCAACTAGGACTTTCCTGTACTGCCTACACACTTAGATAAGCTCATCAACACACAACACAATCTTAACTTGAATCCTTTGCCATGATCAAAATACAAGTTCGATTATCCAGTGCTCCCTGTACCAACATAATTCCAATCGTTGATCTAGCTCTAGAATAATTCTAACTGTTGATTCAGTTTGGTGTAATCTGATCCAAGTGTTGTTATTTAGATGATCTTAGTGATTCAATCTATTCCAACCATTCTGACCACTAATTTGGATCTAGTTGATCTACTTAGATTCCATTTCATCTACACATCCAGATCAGGGACCAACACAAATATCAATACAATACATAAATCATAAAATTACTAAATATTAATGCATGTTCATATGTACATATCAATTAGGGATCCAATATTTGTTAAGTCCAACTTTGTTGATTAATAATGATTTTGAAAATCATGCTTGGATTTGTTTTCTAGTATGTCGATTAACTTAAGGCATATAGGATCTATATCAAGTCTTAGCTTTGAATCAAAGTCTGGATCTTGATTTTATACATAGCTCATTGAGTCCTAAGTATCATGTCTAAATACTTGAAGCCCGAGGTGAACATTTCCAATGTGTCATTGAGTTCCTCCACTTGACCTTTCGAGAGAGAATTCTCTTTCTCAAATATTTCAACTTGAGTCCCGGACAAGCAAAGAAAATTCAAAATAAAATAAAATACATGTCCCTATTTTCTCTAGCAATACTTAGAAGATCATAAAAGATAAATCTTAGACCATCTAAAGACCAACATTTATGAATTCAATCTTACATTAGTCAATAAGCATGACAATTTCCATCCATTTGAAAAATTCAGTAAGAATATATTGATA
>NW_027435386.1:0-1769 GCF_044706935.1 Curcuma longa
TGAAAAGCCCTTAACTAGGTGTCACGATAGGGCTTCAAATTAGAATTTATAGATTTTATCGAAAACCCACGATAAATGCAAATAAATGAAGTATAGGGGCCTCGAGTCGTATTTTTCCAAGGACTAGTAGAAAATCGTTTAAATTGAGCTTTCGTTGTCGTTTCTTTTTGGGTTTTCAATGAAAATGGGGTTATGGTGTTTTCAAATCAAATGTAAGTGAAAAATTCAGCAAATGAAGCAAAATGCTAGTTTGCTAATCTAGGAATGCAACACTGAAACAAGGCATTAAAACAAACCTAAAAACAAGATTCAACTTAATTCAAAGTACCATCCTAAACTAATTAGCATCCAAACAAGCTAAAACTAATCTAAAACTGTGAAATGCAATTTTATGAAAAATCAGAATCCTACCACTGTCTTTGAGATTCAAACATCAATGTCATGAAGCACACAACTTAAACATGAAATGCAACAAGGCCATTCTACTTACAACTTATTGATGCAATTTAACCATTCATTCCCACTTATCTAGCATTGAAATCCTTGCTCCCATTAACCTACCCTAAACCAAATACATAAAAGCAGAAATGGCACGGAACAGTAGCAGGCAAAATCAGACTTTCGGATAGAAATGCTAAGGAAACTGAAATTGAAACTAATGAAACTTGTAATCACTTGAATCAACTACAATAACCAAAGAAATTTCGAGTCTAAGCAATCCAAAGGAAAGAACAGCAATCAACCAGTTCAGAAATGGATTTAACAGAAGCTAGGAAATGCAAAAATCAGAAGTGCAGTAATCAGAAACGCAGTAACATCCATTTCTTCCCATTTCCTTCGTGTTTTCTCATCTCGGTGTCAAACGAAAGCCGAATTGGAGACCCTCCTCATCGGAAATCCTTTTAGAAGCTCGAATGCCGATGCTGGTCGTGTTCTGCTCGCGTCCACAGCTCGGAAAATCAGCAAAACCCTCGCTGAAATCAGAACAATGGCACAAAACAGGATTTGAAGATGCAATTCTGGATTTTTAACCCCCGTCTCTTGCGTCTGATGGAGTTGGTGCTGATGAAGGTGCTCCGGATCTCAGAGAACCCCTCCTCAGCTCCCGGAAGAGCTGCTCGACGCCGCCAGAAACACAAGAACACGCCAGAACAGGGGAAATCAGCGCCGGAGAAACCCTCGCCGTTGCGCGCCTTCCAGCTGCCGGTTGTCGCCCAAACGAACCTGTTCTAGCCTCTTCAAGGATCCAGAAACACGAAGGAAAAGGAAGAAATGGAAGGGGCTGGCCTGGGAGTTACGTCGGTGAGCAGGGAATTTGCGCGCGCGAAGACGATGGTGAACAGTGGCGGCGCAGCCACTGTTCATCCCTAAAGTTGAAGCTTAAATACTTTGATTAATCAATAATCTGGCCCTTGATTTTGATTCAACGGTGCAAGCTTGATCTGGGCTTTAGGGCTTCTTAGGGTTTCCAAAAAAATCAGGGATTTTGATCAGGCTCGATCCGAGTCATGTCCTTCATGTTGGCTTGATCAATTTGACAATTTTGACTTGATTTGACCGCGGTTGAGCTCGAGTCGGGTCCGATTTAGCCCTAAAATCAATTAAAATCCAAATTAATGCAAAAATCACCATTAAATCATGAAAATTATAATCAAGCCTCAGATTATGCAATATGGGACAAATATGATCAAATCGATTCAAGAAATAATCATTTTCATGTAAAAACCCAAGAATAAATCGATTAAAAATCAATAAAATCCTAACTCATC
>NW_027435387.1:0-1918 GCF_044706935.1 Curcuma longa
CCTTACCAGAGCCTTGACGGACGTTACAGTTTATACATTCATACATACATGCTACTACCATATACGAAAAATTTAAAACTTGCAGCGGAAAATAAACATTGTCACAAAACATAGGTTCGTATACAATAATTAGAACTTAGTAGCATGGTAAGTCTAGATAATAAAGTCTAGTCAGGGAATCATTATAACATGATAGTTTTAAACAACTACAACTAACATGCAGATATAAAATATTTGCATGGCCAGGACTTTGTCAAGTCACCACCACACACATCTTATCAGCCCTATCCCGCTGCCTCCTCTTGCTCAGTACCTGTTAGGTGGATCTGCAATATAAGAAAGAAATCTATAAGCACAAAGCTTAGTAAGTTCCTTTCCTACTCACAAAATCCGAATGCCATTAACATCATATCATTTCTAGCATAAACATGGAAGCATATTAACCTTTCATAACATATACGTTTGACATGTTAACCATTTGCTTTTCAAAACATACTAACTTATTAGATAAACATAATCAACATCTTTGGGGTCCCCTGGCTTGTACCCATTCATTTCTCGCGCGCATTTCCTTCAAGTAAGTACGAGGTAGCTAGTCTCGACCTACCTGCATACTAGGTCTTCTCTAATGTCCTTCAACCTAGGGGCGTTCTTAAGGAGCCCATCCCTTGGATCCTTTTCAGGTTCCGGTACAAGCCTTTCATTAAAGTAAAATAACTTATACTTTCTTTTCATTTTCACATGAATGTTCCTTTTCGTTTTTCTTTCATAACATGGTGAACATTCATATTTCATTGCATACATTTGGCATAAAGTATAACATAACATAACCCTATGGCTAATATCATTGAACCCTAAATCTGACCCTAACCTTTCTTTCAGGGTAGTCAAGTTCGTTGGTTACGTTATAGTTTCAATTAACTTGGCCGAATGAGGATTCGGCTGAAGCTAGGGCCGAATGAGGATTCGGCTAGGTGAAGGCCGAATGGGTATTCGGCCGGTGATGGCCGAATGAGGACTCGGCTAGGCCGAATGGGTATTCGGCCGGTGAGCTGAGGAAGGCCGAATGGGTATTCGGATTGATGGCTAGGCGGCGAATGGGTATTCGGCCGGTGATGGCCGAATGAGTATTCGGCTAGGCCGTATTCGGTCGGTGATGGCCGATGTATTCGGCTAGGCCGAATGGGTATTCGGCTAGGTGATGGCCGAATGAGTATTCGGCTAGGCAAAGGCCGAATGGGTATTCGGCTAGGCAAAGGCCGAATGGACGATTCGGCTAGGCCGAATGGGTAATGGCCGAATTCGGCTAGGCCGAATGGGTATTCGGCCGGTAATGGCCGAATGAGGATTCGCTATTCGGCTAGGTTAGGGTAATCAAGTTCTTTGGTCATGTTTAGAACATTATTTAAGCCTAACCTAGGTTTAGCCGAACCTGGTAAAACATGTGAGCATGAAATTTGCCTATCTGAAACTCAATCCGACCAAATCAGAGGGCTTAATCGATCAGATGATCGATTGCCATCTTTAATCGATCGGGTGATCGATTGTTTGTCGTAATTTTGTTCCTCTTTAAAGCTATTAATCGATCCATTGGTCGATTACCCTTCTTGTAATCGATCCAGTGATCGATTACAAGCCTCTCTGTTAAATTCACAGAATCGATTCACAGAATCGATTTTACCCAATTACAACTCTGAAACTATACTACAATCCTACCTTTCAAACCTTAACGTTGTAAAACATGAATCTTTGGTTATATTAGCATCATCACAATTCATATAGGTGTGCAGTTTACCCTAAAACATGCTTTAAACTTTTAAATCAAGATACAAGTTCTAGAAATCAGTAAACACATAAACCTTGATCTATACAGCGTAAACACATAAACCATTATACTGCAGGTGAGAAGAAACTTACC
>NW_027435388.1:0-2391 GCF_044706935.1 Curcuma longa
ATGTTAAATCTTTTCATCTCAATGATTGTTTAATTACTAAACTAAATATTGCAACCACCTTCCTGCTAGGCTTGATTCCAAGTTAGGCTTGTTTGTGTGAAGGCTTGATTCCAAGTTAGGCTTGTTTTTAACTTCCTCCTCTACTTCTTCCCTTTATCTTTCTTCTTCCTCTTATGTTCCTTCTTCCTCTATCTTTAAAGCAATTCAACATGTTAGGTTGAACTGGAAAGTTGGAACAAATGCTTTTATTATGGTAGAATATGATACATCCAATGTGTATGTAAATTATAGGGCATGTGCAACACTAACTTCAAGTTGTTGGTCAGTGGAGTGTTAGACCAAGAAGGCATAGTGTGAATCAGGATCCAAGTTAATCTAAACAAAATAGTTTATTTACATTTCTGGAGTATTAGGTTTGAAGAGGAGATACGGAGTTTGGTACTGTTTTCTGTAGATACAAGGGTGGTGTTTAGTAATTTACTGCATTTTGATATTTCTCGGTTTGAAAATTGTGAATCAATTAATGGGTCAATGCCCTAGAAACACTCTTCTAATTAAAAAGAACCACGAAATTCCCCATTTCCAAGAAAACACCCCTGATGAAATATCCCATATTTACCTGGAAATGATTTGTTGGAAATCATTGTGCATGAATCTAGGATATGAATGCATCATTAAACATTATTTTGGGGGGTAAATCTGGATTGAAAATGTTCAAGGGTAAATTTGTGATTATCTCATTGGATCTTGATATGCTGTTTCTGAAATTGAAGGCCGTGGTTCAGGTGTGTCTCAACAAGAGGGCTTCCTTAGGTATTTGTACATTAAGGTTAGCCTGTGTCTTCCTTTGTTTATGGTGCTTAAGATTTAATAACCTAGGTAGTTTAGTGTAATTTAGTTGTCTTTTCTCTAAGTTGATAGGTCCATTTTATTGGATATGAAAGTATCTATTAAATTCCACGCTTCCTGTTTTTTCAATTCCGTTATTTAGCTGATGCTAGTTCTGAAACGTGGAGTAGGTCCAATTCATCTTGTTTGAGCTTAGTTTCAAGTTGATTGGAGCTGGTTTAACAAAGCAACAAATTGAAAAGGATGAATAGGATAGACACATGAAATGATGAAAATAATATAAATTTTCTTCGTTTTCAAAATAACCAAACTCCACAAACTACATATGTTAAACAAAATGCAAGTTGTATATCAGGTTGGCTAAGGCCATCTACTCCTCTTTTAGTTACTTAAATTTCCTTTGATTTTCACTGCAAATTTCCTATTTGGTGCTTTCAATATTTAAATTGGTGTTTGAACTTGTATAGGGCATGGGAGAACCATTGAACAACTATGTTGCTTTAGTAGAAGCTATCCATATCATGACAGGATTCCCATTTCAGATATCTCCCAAAAGAATTACTATATCAACTGTAGGTACTATCATGTAATGCTACTTTTTAACTGACACTGGTGTCTTTCTAATGATGGAACTGTAAGGCAAGCTCACTAATTTATGGTGTTTAAGTTCAGATTTTTGGTGTTTAATGATCGAACTATAATGACACTGGTGTTTAAGTTCAGATTTCTGGGAATTGTGAATTTTGTAAACTGCATTTGAACCGCAGTTTGATGGGAATTGTGAATTTTGTAAAACTGCCGAAGTTTAATGGTTGTTGTGAATTCTGTGTGAATTCTATTGTGATTGTTGTGAAGTGAATTCTATTGTGATTGTTACTGTGAATGTGTGAATTTATTGTTTGATGTATCGATGTAGATATAGGGAAAACAGGGAAAAAGGGGAAAACAACGCCAATCTGGGAAAAACATCGAAGGTTAGCGACGAATTCTTTTGAATTCGTTGCCAATCGCTGGGAAAAAATTGAAGGTTAGCGGCGAAATCTTATGAATTCGTCGCCAATCGCTGGGAAAAAATTGAAGGTTAGCGGCGAATTCTTATGAATTCGTCGCCAATCGCTGGGAAAAAATTGAAGGTTAGTGACGAATTATTATGAAATCGTCACTAATGGTCGATAATGGCCACGTTGTTGAAAACCTAATTAGCGACGAGTTGTAACGAATTCGTCGCTAATAGTTATCTATTTTACGGCGAAATTTTGATAAATCGTCGCTAATATTAGCGACGAATATTAAGTGATTAGAGACGATTACTGTTTCATCGCTATTGTTAGCAACGAATTAATCATAATTCGTCGCTAACCATGATTTGCGACAAGCTTATAGCGACAAAAATAGCGACGAATAAATATCGTCGCTAACATGTTTTAGCGACAAAAAAGTTAAGTTAGCGACGAAAAAACTTCGTCGCTAAATTACTCTATTCTTGTAGTGATTCATGTGTCCTTAACTGACTGTTCTAAATTAAGTGATGAGCGTAGATCA
>NW_027435389.1:0-6652 GCF_044706935.1 Curcuma longa
TGGACATGGCGATTGGTTTTAGGCCAAGTGGGAATCTGTTAATTTAAGGGGTGTCCTAAGGCAATCGCCTTACGATTATACTATTTATTGGATAAATAGCAATTCACTATTTGAGTGCACATTCCGTATGTGTTTGATTGAATCTTAAATGTAAATATTGAATGTCCGCAATACGATTCATAGCGTGAGAGAATTTGTGATTGGATCACAACTAGTGAGCATCTCTACACGTGTAATTATGAATGTATTGGAATTATCCCTAGTCGAGTAATTGATGAGCACAGATGTCATCGATTCTGTCGAGACTAGCACATTTTAAACTCTTTGATTAACCAAGCAGCTGATCTCACTGCTGTTAACATTAGAGTGTCCTGCTTTGAGTCTTCATATTGTTCGATATCGTGTGTCAATGAAGATCTCAGTGCAGCTTAAGTGCGAGTTTCTTTGACTTGCGGTATTCAAGTCACCTTGGTCATGGAGGCTTATACTTTGACATCTTAAGCAAGCATCTCCGAGGAGGTGTGGACCCGAGATGATTGGGTATAAGTCAAAGTACCTGAAGGTTTTTGAATAGCCCACAGAGGATTCACCACTCCTTTGAAAAGGAAACGTATACCTTGCGACCGCTTGTCAGGATTGTTACTAAAAGTTGATAGCGTTCCGCAAGTATACGGAATGTCGTCAAGTAATAAAAAGATCGAATCCACAGGGACCGTGGAATTACTTACAAGATCTAGCACAATAAGGTGGAGAGAATATTGAGCATGAGTTGTGTGGGGGAGATGGGAGTGATCTAAAGTACTTTATCCTAGAATTCGGAGAAAGGGATCGACTGTGACACTTGTGGTGAAACGATCCTAGGACTTCGGACTCCTCAGAGTATGGATTGATTGACTTGGATCCTCTACCTTTCCTCAATAATTGTTCAATTGTAAGGATGTTAACCAATTTATCCAATTCAACCTCGTCAGGTATCCTCGAATTAATGCATTGGTGTTCTTACGTCACTCGTTATCGGTTTGAAATGGTTCTAGAAGCCCGGTTCAAGGCATTCCCGTGTCACTCAGGCGCCCCGGAGTACTAAAAGAACCCTATCCCCTGTCACAGGATATCTTTTTACGGATCTCTCCCCAATAACGAATGACCGCTAACTATCCCTCATAGGAATTTAACTACGCATTAAGAAACCCCTCGGAAACTCGCCCGGTTTAAGGCATTCTCCCTGTCACGAAGCACCCCGGTGTACGGCCTAATGATTCCTCAATACATAATTAATTCCTACCCTCATGGATTCACACACACATAATTTATCATCAAGCACAAGCACAAATCCACAAAGCAATAGACAGTAAAATCATAGAAAACGGTAGATTAATCAAATCCAAATACAATCATCCATTACATCTGATTCATCCTACATCCTAGAATCTAGGGAATCTACTCCATAGTGTGGAGTTTACAATCCATAGGAAGGAAAGAATACATCTCACTCCAAAGATGAAACAAAGAAATGTAGAAATAAGACTTATCTTCCTCCTTGGACTGCAATCTCGGCGTAGATGGGATGAGGATGGACTGGAGCAGTCGGATCGGTGGATGGATCGTCGAATCTCGCTCCGAAACAGGCGTCGGTGGCTCTAGAACAACTCCGGTGGCTCTCCAAGGTCTCCCCCTTTCCTAAGTCTCAATAAGGACCTATTTATAGTGCAGGTCACGAATGCAGCACGCCCCCGTGCACACGGCCGTACCTGGGAGGCACGGTCCCGTGTGGGCGTCGGGCACAGGAGGAGGCACGGTCGTGCTTTTGGGCACGGCCGTAGGCAGTCAAGCCTCTGTTCTGGGGCACGGCCGTGCTTCTGGGGCACGGTCCAGACTTGTCTCCCTTCTGTTTGAAGGCACGGTCGTGCCTGTGAGGCACGGCCTAAGCCTGTCTTCTCTTCATATGCTGGACACAGCCGTGTGTTTGAGACACGGCCAGCTGTTGGACCCTTCTGTTTTGGCACACGGCCGTGCCTGGTAGGCACGGTCAACAGCAGTGGCTTCCTTCTGGATGAAGACACGGCCGTGCCTGTGAGGCACGGCCATGACTTGGCTGGATTCTGTTTTGAAGCATGGCCGTGTCTGTGAGACACGGCCTCTGGCTGCTGCTGTGGGGAGTTGTTGGCACGGCCGTGCCTGTGAGGCACGGCCCAGGCTTGATGATCTTCTGCTTGGGCACACGCCCGTGCCCTGTGAAACACGGCCAGGAGGCTGAGAGACACGGCCGTGCCTATGAGGCACGGCCCTGTCTTGCCTTGTCTTCAATGGGTACTCCATTTTTGCTCCATTTTCCACCCTGAAACATATAAAAACACGAGCAGATCTCCGAACTAGGAAATGTAGGATATGTGCCTAAATGCATGAATATGGGATACAATGTACATAAGAATTTAGCAATAAACCCAGAAAGATGTGCAAATAAAGCATAAATACATATATACATCCTACGCACATCAAAAGTCTTTGGCCAAAGCATTACATGTTAAGAGTACGATACTCTTGGATACGTGTACGAGTAACTTGAATCCACAGGACAAGAAAGCAGCTTGGGCTAGGTGTGACATAGTCAGCCTAGTGGGGACTGACGCATAGACCATGTCTTGAACCAAGCGGGTATAAGATGGTGAAAGGAACGAGGCACGATTCAGTTTAGCTGCTGAAGGGTTTAGAACTGTTCTGGAATCAGTTGTTGATTTTCCGATCAATTGGGGATCATGATATACTACTAGGTGTCACTCATGATCGTTCTATAATTAATGGTTAATTACGGACGACCAACATAGCCGGGAACCTATTGGGTCACATGCACAACAAGTTCTTCGAAGGACTTAAAATGAGTTTCAGAATTGGATTCTCAGAATGAGAGAAATAAAATCTAGTTGAACCAAACAATGGACAAAATGATGAAACTCGTCTTACGAAGACGAAATGAATGAAATTGATTTCATTCAAATCGGAGGGCGTTTGGTTAGTGAACCAAATGATTCAGTTTCGATTCGCTGCAGTATAGGATTTCAAGTTATCCGATTCAACAACATGCGCCGATTCAGCCAAACCAAATTGAACCAACTTGGTTTGGTTCATGGTTGCTCCTGTTCATCGTCTTCGATGAATCGCTGTCGCCGCCCAGAGCTTCCGGCGGCCGTCGTGTAGAGCTTCCAGCGGTCACGGCATCGTGGTCCCCGCCGTGGGCTTACGGCGGTCGCAGCAGGGAAGGGAGCGCGGCACCGGCGATTCTGAGATCTTCTTCTTTCAGGTGACGCGCCGTCGTTGGCCCCACTTCTCCGCTCTCCAAGATGCCGGAGAAGCGACGGGAAGGTGTAAACCCTAGTCTGCTTTTCTTCCTCCTCGCGAACGGCGTCTCTGTTTGCTGTTGCCGCAATGCCGCCGCTGCTCCGATCGCAAATAACAGAGGTGCCAAGTCTTCCTTCTTCATCCGGAGCACAAGCACTGTTGGCGGTGCTTCTTCCTTTGCGTTATCGACCACAATCAAGAACCCTAGCACCGGCTGTGGAATTAGAGGAAGAACCGAGAACTTTGTGCAGCCAGATCACCCTGCCGAAGAAGAAGAAGGTTACTTTGAGCACGCGTATCAAATAGCATGTAGCCAGCCACCGAGGAGAAAGAAGTGCAAGTCGACTTTGGATGATGGCTGATGAGTTCTCCCGTGGATGGCGGACCATGAAAATAGATTGTCTGATCTTGTAAATAGCAATTTTCAGAGAATTGGTCCATTGTGATCGAATAAAGGTTTCTGATTGTTTGTCCATTTTCGACGGTCAAAAGTTGACCACCGGATGCTACACTACTGGAAACACGATTTTTGGTGATAGTTAGAAAGCCCTGAAACTATCGCGACAAACATTGTTGCGTGGTTTCCGGATAAGGCTTCTCTCGATTCGATCGCCATCGATCATCAGCTAGTACCGAAGCTATCCAGACGGGAGCTTGGCGTGGATCACCAGTAGAGGCGGGACTTCGACGATGACCGCTCAATTGATATCAATACCGCTCAAACGTCATCGGAAAGGTACACACAGAATTTAATTTTCTGTAAATTTTAATTATACACTTAGAATATTTTTATTATGTAAAATTTTAATTTCCTGCCATGCTTTTTACATGTTATTACCTACTATGCATGCGTGTATTGTGATAATAATTAGTTTTAATTATCTATTTATTTTCGCTGCACACGTTTATAAAACGTGTAGACACGCGCATTGCACCGGGACGATCCTAACAAAATAATACTCCAGCGAAGTGAGAAGAACACATATGACTGAGCCGGAAGAGCTCAGTGCATCTGAGGGATGAGAAGTTGGGAAGAAGAATGCGCAAGACGACCAATGCAAAACAGAAAATGGAGGAGGAAAATGGTCAACATAAAGTTGACTATTCTAGGCGCCCGGATCCACTTTGGGTGCTTGGATCCATTTCGGGCGCCCAGATAATCCAAGCCAAGTTAGTGCAAGTCATTGTCTTGCTTTATGGGCAATCAAATTACCATCCATGTTAGTTTTTTTTTTTGAAAAATCATTTGAACCCTATAAGAGTTACCCCTTAGAGTGGGTCCACCAAGTTTCAAACTTGATTTTCATACATGGAATCCATTTTCGATTTTATGACTTTTAACCATGAGTCCCTTTCTAAACTTTTCAGAACTTTTTTGCAACTAGTAGACTCCTTATCTTTGATGAATAGTATGTCTCTTGAATCACCTACAAAAAATCCATATCTCTCAAGAATTAGATGTGTCATACTATATCTACGAAGTGGTAGTGTATCCACAAATTCAACCATTATATCATCCGTATGAGTAACAAGCTGTGGATTTATATTAGGCACCTCTTGTGTCTATTGGAGTTTCTTAAACTACCCTTAGCTCAATCTCACTCCTACTATTTTCTTGTAAGAGAAATTCTTTCTTTAGGAATATAGCATGCCTCAAAATAAACACATTTTATTCCAAATGATAATAAAATTGGTAACTCCTAATTTCCATAAAGTATATAATAAATAGACACTTATCAGACTTAGCATCAATTGTGTGTGATACAGTCCTCTTTCATAAGCAAGACAATCCAATATCTTCAAATAAGATAAATAAGATTTTTTACAGTTCCATATCTCATATAGAGTGGCAAACACTCTTGAGTTGAGACTCTATTCAACAAGTAAATAGTCGTATCGAGTGCATAACCCCAAAAGGATTTGGGAAGACTTGCATGATTCATCATCGACCTAACCATTCCCAACAAAGTTCAATTTCACCTTTCTTACACCCCATTATGCTATGGTGTATAAGGTGGAGTCCATTAAGATAATATCCCATTATCTATGAGATAATTTTAAAACTCTTGGCTTAAGTATTTACTACCTCGATCGGATTGGAGAATTTTAATACTTTACCAAGTTATTTTTCTACTTCATATCTAAATTCTTTAAACTTTTCAAAAGCTTTAGACTTGTATCTCAATAGATACATATAATCATATTGTGAATGATCATCAATGAAGGTGATGAAGTAGCTATAACCTCCTCATGCATAAGTCAACATGAATCCACATAAATCGATATGTATAATGGCCAAAGTGTCATTCTCTCATTCACCTTTTCTCTCTCATTCTCTTAAAAGGTAACGTAGTCATCTTTCCTTTTAAGCATGAATCATATGTATCAAATAACTCTAATTTAAATGTATCCAGAATTCCATACTTGTGTAACTTGGACATTCATTTCTTACTTATATGGCTAAGGTGACAATGCCACATGTAGGAAGTTAATCACTCGTTTCTTCAAGCACGCTTGTTGCTCGGTTCGACATTGAATATATCGATAGGACTGGTGTGTGTGCTAGAGGGGGTGAATAACGCTCGTCGTTCGTTCATTCTATCACAGAGACTAGCAGCAGATATTAGAAAACAAACACAAGGCATGTATATTTTTAGTTATTTCCTAACTCCCCAAGTTTAGTACATTCAAGATTTATGTACGGGAAGATACCCGTCCACTAATAGTTTCCTTTTTAAAATTTTTTTAGAGGTGAAGAAACCTATTTTACAGTCCAATAATAATAATAATTAAATGAAAGTATAAATAGTAAAACTTAAAAGAAACCACTCATGTAGCCGATCTGGAAGTCCTTGAGCGCAGTGTATCCTTCCTGAAGCTTTCCCAGTTGCACGAGTAGGGCATCATTCACATTCAGTAGTACCATAGGATAAAGAGTTATAACGATTAAGGTTATCCTTGATGGTGGGCATTGATGGCTATATAAAGACATTTTTGAACGCCCAGATCCCTTTTCGAGTGCCTCGAACTAATTCGATCCGATCTAATCTAATTTCATCGATCTTTATCAAGGTCAATTCCACCTTATCCGGGCGCTTGGAACATATAGGGGCACCTAGACCATCCGAGCACTTGGATCAGATCTAGATGCCTGTATCTGCCCTAGTCTAGGTGCCTATACCTCACTAGGCCGCCTGGACTCTTCCGGGCACCCAGATCCAATAGGAGCACCCAAAACCAGTCAACTAGATTTGACTTGAGTTGACTTCCAGGTTCAGTTTGCTTCTTATATACTTCCTCATTCTTGTTGGTGCAATCT
>NW_027435390.1:0-2362 GCF_044706935.1 Curcuma longa
TGGTCTTGCTCAATACACATTGAGTGTACTAGTATAATTCTATAGTCAAAACAGACTAAGCCCAAATTACACTACAACCAGTCCAATGGTTTGTCCAATACATCTTGGTTATGAACACTGTTTATAATCTATAAGGAACTGATAACATGGTCTTCTGTGTGTGACTCCGCACACCATGTTTATCTACAATATAGATTAAATGGATACTTTCATAAAAACTAAATGCAAACATTGACCAAAAGTAATTCTCATTTCAGAATGTTTATTTACATAGATAGCTAGGATTCTTGTTTACATCCCAACACCAGTAAGTTTGCTTTCTTTTAGAATGGCAGCAAGTGGGTTGAACGCCATACTGAAATCCTGAGAATCATAAATTTATTACTTGGTCAGAAAATTTTAGAATTTAAAATTATATTGATTTCTAAAACAATACAATTTAAATTCACCAACACCTCAAACACTAGAAATTATGTATGCCACAATCGTGTGGACGTATACGAATTCAAGTATTTGTAAGAGGAGGTTTTACTCGTTAATTTTATTATCGCTAAGATAGATAAAATTTATAGTTGGTTTACTTCGGTCGCACAGATAAATAGTAGTGACTTCGATGGGGAGGATACTATTAAATGTGCCTAACTGTGCACCATTACTTGATACCAAGTCGATTATTTAGGATTGTGCCCCTTCAGATAGAGAAGATCACACGCTCCTATATAACTTCCTATAATCATCCATAAAGGAAGTTTGTTCTAGTGATCTGCAAAACAAACTCATCCGATATGAAGGAAGACACTCAGAGCCTACACGCAAGTTTGAATTACATCACTATTAAACCAGTAATGGAGACCACGAGATTTAATAAATAATTCTCTCTCCCACTTAGCTATTTGAATTGAGGAATTTTAATTATGCACGCATATATAATAATTCAAAAATCGATTTCTAGACCGTGGCGAGGCACAGGGGCCTTCTTGGTTATCAGAGCCAACACGCAAGTTTGAATTTACGGTATGATAATTCAAAAATTATCATACCGTAAATTAGCTCATAAAAAATCATATAATTATGTTTATGAAAAATTTCAAACATAATTAATCATTTCTATAATTATCGAAGTTTCATCCATAAATAAGTTAGCATTGCCTAACTTGATTTTATTTTTGCTACATCTAAAGGGTTTTATGAGTTTTATTTGGATGTGTAAGAACACTCAAGGGAAAGTATTTTTCTAGTTTGCACGTCAAGATGTTATTAGTTAGTGTCATCAATCCCTAAGTAGTTGTGCTCAACCATGATGTAATCTGTTAAGTTAAAATTTATAATGTCACTATTGTTTCATGGTGTTGTGCAAGACTTGGTAGGATGCACATGAAACTTACGAAACTTGTGACTTATAAGCCTACATTTCAATTTCTACATGTCCAAATTTGATTATGTTACAGCAAAGGAAGAACATCAAAACATGCACATCAAATAAGTTTTAGGATAGAATAATTAATTCAAGAACACCAAAAATCAACTTTAAATCCACTTACCAGCGTGCTTCCTCAGCTATTCGTGTCGGGTTGAGTGAAATCCTGCTTCCTCCCGGCGAGAATCGGCCCGAAAACCAAACCCTTGGTCACTGCCGGCCTCCAGTTCCAGCTCTTCGTGTCGGGTTCGAGGAAGAGAGGCTGCGCAATCAGGAAGAAATAAGGTGGAGGCGGCGGCGTAAAAAATAGATTGGAGGAGGAGCACCTGCAAACGGCGAACGACGGAGATGAGGACCTCAAGTCGGAGAAAGAAGGGAGTCGCGCGCGGAGATCAGGATCGCGGCTGGGTTAGGAGGAGTTGCGCGCGGAGATGAGGATGTGGACTAGGGTTTTCTTAGTCGTAGGTGCGCGGAGATGAGGATCGGAGGAGGAGCACGGACGGGCGGACGGCGGACGGCGGACGGCGGACGGCGGACGGTGGAGGCATCGGAGAAAGAAGGGAGTCGCGTGCGGAGATGAGGATCACGGCCGGGTTAGGAGGAGTTGCGCGGAGATGAGGATAGCGGGGGGTTAGGGATTTTAGTCGTAGGTTAGCGGCGAAAATCCTTTTCGTCGCAAACATTAAATCTTAGCGACGAAATAGCCTTTTCGTCGCTAAATGTTAGCGACGAAAACCAATTTTCGCCGTAAACAAAATAATAAACTAGAGTTAGCGACGATTTTATCATTTTCGTCGCTAATATTTAGAGATAAAATATCATTTTCGTTGTAAAACGTTTGTTTTAGCGATGAAATTATTTTTTCATCGCAAATATTTACATTAGCAACGAAAATAAAATTCGTCGCTAATATTTCGTCGCTATTTTTATTGTTTCTTGTAGTGA
>NW_027435391.1:0-1755 GCF_044706935.1 Curcuma longa
GTCATGCCGATAGTAGCTTGATAGCTATTGTTATAAGCGAATTCCGCTAAACACAAATATCGACACCAGCTTCCCCTTTTAAAATCCAAGGCACAAGCTCTTAACATATCCTCTAGTATCTGATTCACCCTTTCTGTCTGTCCATCAGTTTGAGGGTGAAAAGCAGTACTAAACTTCAGCTTCGTGCCTAGAGCTCCATGGACACATTCCCAAAATTGTGAAGTAAAGCGACCATCTCTATATGAGATGATGGTCTTGGGAATGTGATGGTTAGTTAATTGGCATTATATTTTGATTCGAATCGTTAGATATTTGGATTTATGTGGGTTAAATAAAGGAGTTTTGATGTTAAAATTGATATTCATGATTTTCTTTAGAGTTTATTCAAATTTGATTAATCATGATTGTTTGTTTTAATTTTGGTTTTAGGTTAAGACTGGGATCATTGATGAGCTCGAGTTAGCCAGGTCGAATCAATGTTGAACTTGACTAATCAAATCAGGGAAGCAAGCTAGAAATTGAGTCAAGGAATTGGGTTTAACTGCTGAACCGGACCAAGGTGAGCATATGAACCCGGTTCAATGGAGGAGAAAACACCGTGTGGGAGAAGCAAACAGTAGCTTCGCAAATTCAGATCGCGATTTCTGTCTACGCGCGCGCGACAACGACGGCGAGCTCCGTTCACATCTCCGATCCAGTTCAGCTTCCTTCTTCAATGGCAATTTCCGCAACCTTCAACAATCAGCAAGAAGATCACCAGATCGAGATCAATACCAAGTTCTAGACGCCACTTCTTTCCTCCGCAATCCACTGAACAAGCAGACCATGGGGCGTTCTCCTAGATCTGCGAATTCCATCCGATCGTAGGGCTTTTCTGGAGTTCTCCAAGAGTTTCTACAACCATTCCGTTTCCATCTTCACCAGAGCATAATCAATCGGATCTGCTAATCGATTTCCAACTGGTTGTTCCCTGTTTTGCATCGCAACAAGAAATCCAGCTTTTAGGGCGTTTCCTTTGGCTGTGATATCTCAAGTTATTGGCTGGAAGATTCGGAATAGGCTATTGAGAACTACAAGGGCGTTCCCTGAGGTTCCTGTGCAGATCAGCGAGGAAGAAGGAAGTTGATCTTGATTTGAGTTTGTGAATGTTTCCAGATTTCTTCTTAACCTAGATTTAAAGTTGATTTCCAGAAATTTTGTTACTGAAATTGCTTTTAAAATAGAACATTCCATTTCTAATGAATAAATTGGTTGATGTTTGAAATTTTTAGAGTAGTTTCTATTTTCCTGTTTTACTTGTTTTAATTACGAATTCTGCAAAAATTTATTTCTGCATTTAGTTCTTTTGATTCAAGATAGTAATCTTAGTTTACTTGCATTTGCCTTAAATAGTTGACTTGCATTTAGAGTTAGATTCTTGTTAATTCTATTGTTCTTAGGTAGAATCCAATTTTGTTATTAATTCAGCATTTAATTAGTTTGAATTTCAGTCATTTAACTTTTCTAGTTTAGCTGCAATTTTATTTGGTTAATTAGTTTAGTTTAAAGTCTTGTTTAAATGTTTTTACATTTTAAATTGCTTGTAAAGAAAATCCAAAAAGGAAAGAGTTGAAAATCTAATTCAAACACGCTTATTAGTTTCCTTGGAAAAATACGACTTGGGACTCCATGCTACACTTTTATTTTTAGTCTTGAATTGTTTTGATATGTATATCAATTTGATGCACCACGTGACACGTAGAATGGTAGACACCA
>NW_027435392.1:0-2018 GCF_044706935.1 Curcuma longa
ATCTATCATATTTCTGTCTATGGAAAGCAATCCCTCATAGAAGTACTGAATCAATAGTTACTCACTGATCTGGTGTTGGGAGCAACTTGCACAGAGTCTCTTGAAACGCTCCCAGTACTCATACAATGTTTCTCCAGTCATTTGTTGAACTCCGCATATACTTTTTCTAATTGCCGCCGTCCTTGATATAGGGAAGAATTTTTCCAGAAATATTCTACTCATATTAGTCCAACTGGTAATAGAGTCCTGGAGGAAGGTAGTAATACCAATCCTTAGCCTTGTCTATCAATGAAAATGGAAATGCCTTGAGCTTGTTGTCCTCCTCTGATATGGTTTGAGGCTTCATTGTAGAGCACACCACATGGAATTCTTGTAAATGTCTGTTTGGATCCTCACCAGCTAGGCCATGAAACTTTGGCAATAGATGAATTATCCTTGAACTAAGATCAAAATCCACTTCAAGTTCAGGATACTGGATGTTAGAAGGATGATAAGTTACATCTGGTACTGCCAATTCTCTAGGAGTTATGTTATTGTTGTTATTTTTCATGTTGCTGATCACTGGATTCCTCTGAGCTCTCTGTAAGGTATGAAATATTCTGTCATTATCTGAATTGTATTCAAGTAATGGCTCCCTAGATGCCTTGGTCATGCACTATGGTCTCACCTGAAAAGCAAGCAAACCAAACAAAACTAGGGGTAGAACAATGCATAGCAAAGTCAATTATATCAAGGAATTGAAATACCAAATAATTTTTTTAATTTTTGTGACCACCACAGCAATAAAAGTAGATAAAAATGGAATTGTAAAATAAAAAGTAAATTTTTGCAAAAATGAAAAAGTGGTCTATATAAAGGAATTCGGGCAAAATTTGGCTTATTTCACGGCCAAAGGCCATGAGTATTGTTCCTTAGGCCGTTTTCTATCAAACTACCAAATATCAAGTCAATTGGAGTCAAAATAAATAAATCAGCACAAACTAACACTAATTGGACAGTTTTACCACTAGCAAGCAAAGTTCAAAGCAAACAATGAAAACAAGCTAGAACTACCTAAACACCACTACCAATCCCCGGTAACGGTGCCAAAAATTGATGTATTACTTAGATTGTCGTCTAAATGAGCACACCAACTTAATTAATACTGAATTCCCAAACTAAAGTAGTATAGGGTAACTCGAGTCATCTCCCAACGATTGTAGACAGTATGTGGTAATTCTACTAGTTATTGAAATGGGGGATTTGGATTTTTAGTTGGAAGGGGGGTTGTTGTTTAAAGTTCTAATTTTAAACAATGGAAAGAACACTAAGTATCAAGAACAAATTGCATTAACGAAGTAAGGAAGTGCATCAACAATGTAAATAAATGTGTCAATAAGAAAACAAAGGAAAACTAAGAACAATCAACATCCAAAACTGTAAGAGGAATTTAAACAAATATTTGACATGCATGCCAAAAATCTAATCTAGGCTCAAAAATGAGAAGTAAAGTAAATCTAATGATTCTCCCTATGTCCTTGGCCAGAGATGGATGCGAAGCAAAGCAAACTCCACGAATGGTGAGCCAAAGGAAGGAATCCCCAACTCTCTGATGCAATCCGTAGATGATGCGGGTAGATGAGATGATGTGATGGAGAAGAAGATCCTCTTAACTCCTCGATGGATGGAAGGTGGCCAGATGGAAAAAGGAAATCCCCTCGCCTTCTTTCTGGTGGCAATGAATGGATGGAGATGACGGTGAAGAGATGAAGGTGGCGGCTAGGGCAAGTCCCAAGGGAAGAATACTTTTCCTTCACAAAATTCAGCTTTTATACCCTCAAAAGCAGCCCCGCGACACGACCGTGTCTCAAGGCACGACTTGTAGAAGGCACACCTCTGGAAAAGAGGCACGGCCTAGAGTGAGCAAGCCTCTGGAAAAGAAGCATGGTCGTGCCTTATAGGCATGACCTAGAATAGGAGGCTTTCTAGAGGAGAGGCACCGCTGTGCCTTTTATCATGAACTAGAGTGAGAATACTTT
>NW_027435393.1:0-1284 GCF_044706935.1 Curcuma longa
CGCCTCTGTTCTGGACCATCCGCGCGGAGAAGACGAAGCAGAGCAGCCGCCGTCTTCCTCTGCCCTTCGCCGCCGCTCACCTGCGACTGCCGACGCCAGCACCGCCTCCCTTCTCCCTCAGCCGCCGCCTTCGTCGTCTGCATCAAGGCAAACCCGAAACCGGTGCCGCCCCTCTGTTTTCCTTCACCCCCTGCACAGCACCGCCGCACCTCCGTCGCCGGAAGACGCGCCGCCGTCTTCCCCTGCACGCGCCGCCTGCGTCCTCGTCCAGTCGACGCCGGAGCCGACGCCACCCCTGTTCTGCGGATTCACGCGAGGAAGAAGACGGGATTAGGTAAGTTAATCAAAGGGTTAATTAAGGTTAGTAATTAAGTTAAGTTAGTTAATTAATCAAGGTAAATGATTGATTGAGGATTAAATTGATTAATAGTTAATCGGTTATGAAAGAGTTATTTAATTAAGAAGTTTATTAATTAGTTAATTAATCTACTATAAGGTTAATTAATCTAGTAGATTAATTAATTTAGATTAGTTGCTTAATTAAGTTTTGGTTGATTAAACTAATAGGATCTGAGCAGTTAATTATTAATGACTAGAATTAATCAAGTCTAATAATTAGAAATTAGTTAACATCACGGGTAATTAATAGTTCGATCAGTAATTAATTAGCAGTTAATTGTTTTAATAAAGTTATCTTTATTAAGTTAGATAATTGATTAGTCAGTTGATTAATTAAGTTAATCAATTTACTACTAATAAGTTAATCAGTTTAATTAGATAAATGATTGGTTAGATTGGGATAGGATTAACTCTTAACCAGGTTGAGTGATTTGATTAATACTTTTGGTTAAGTGATAGTAATGGTTTTGCTAGATTGTGCGAAGAAGGCGCTGGAGCACCTCGGAGAAGGTCTCCGATTTCACAAATATTAGCAGTAAAACTTAGTAAGCGGACAAGGTAAGTACATTTCTCACCTGCAGTATAAGTTGTTTCCGTGTGGTTCATTCAATGATTATATTAAGCTTGCCATGACATGATTTCTGTTAAGCATGAATGTAGTTATATGTATGCTCTTTCCATGACATGATGTGTGTTAGACATGAATGTATTTATGTGTTCTTCCCTTGATTCATGTTAAAGTAGGAATATATGTATGTTCTTTTCATACTATGATTTAGGATCTAATCATGAATATGAATATGTAAATTATTCTTCCTACTTAGGTGGGAAGTAAAGCATGATAAAGGAATGATGAAAGGACAATGTTATATTAAGTGAAAGTAT
>NW_027435394.1:0-1506 GCF_044706935.1 Curcuma longa
AAATATTCTAACACTAACAAAGTAAACTAAAAAAATATATTAGTGATGATTATGATGCCATTATATGTTGGAATTGTTTTTACAATGCTGAAAAAGTCCAAGAAATGAGAGACAAAAGATGGTAATGATGGCATTGTAGAATGCATTTTTTTTCAGGAAAAAAAGAACAAGAAATGAGAGGCAAAAAATTAACTTACATCAAACCATACCCGTACCTCATTGATAGCTATAAAGTAATTTTCCTAACAACTATGCATCTTACCAAAAAATATGGAGCTCGACACTATTTTATTGAACTTATCAATCGAGATATTGTGCCATGAAAAAAGAACTTTTCAAAATTTAGTTTGGGAATTGTGAAGCATTAACGTGAGTTAAATGGAGCGAGTGACATAATAGCTAATTTAAAACAAAATGATAAGTAAAACGTCAAATGATTCAAATGAAATAAAACTAAATGGATTCAAATGCTAATTCGAGCTTGTGAACTTGCGGACAACTTAAAACATAAGTCAATGCTAACTCCAGATTGTGAGGATGTAAAGAATTTAAACAAAATTAAATGCTAATTCCAGATTGTGAACTTGTGAACAACTTAAACAGAAGATAAGTAGAGATTCAGGTTGTAATAACAAGAAATGCACCTTTATCAGGAAACTGAAGGTAAGTGTCAACCTTTGACACCGAAGAGCTCTTGAAGCTGGCTTTCTTGCTCCTGTCTTTGAGCAACTCATCCAACTCCTTGTAGTACGACATCTTGGCCGACCCGCTCCCTTTCGACTGGTGCTTCGCCTTCTTAAACTCCTTCAGCAAGTTCCTCCACTTATCCGTGCACATCGTCGGAGACCTGTCGAAGCCTTTCTCCCGCATCTTGGCGGAGATCTGCTCCCACAGGTGTTTATTCGACTTGGAGGTATTGAAGAGCCCATCGATCTCCCGGCGGAACGCGATGAGGCTCCTCGTCTCCTCCTGGATCCACGTCTCCGCGCGCTTCTTCGGCGCCTTGACCTCATGATCGTCGCCACTGCTATCGGCCAAAATCATCTGCTGCTGTTGGGGCTGGCGCTGGGGCGGCGGCGTCAAGCCGCTGTTGTTGTAGAAATCGATGCCGCGGGGCTTCTCAGCCAAGTACATGGTCTTGGCCGGCTTCGCCGCGGCCGCGCCTTCGACAATGGCGAGCTGAGCCCTCCCGTGGAAGCAAGGAAGAGACGATTCGGCGAGGAACTGGTCTAGGGTAAGGAGAGGCATCGGTGAGAAGCTTCCAAACCCATGCCGGAGAAAGAGAGAGGACGTGGGATTTTGGCTGCCCAGTAGAAAGTGTGGTAGCGTTAAGTTTGACTAAAATCAAATTAAATTAAACTAAATCGAATTAATAGAAATCTATATCGGAACTTCGGATTATTTTTTTATTTTAATTTATTCAATTCAATCAAATAAAAAATTTTATAATCGAACCGAATTAATTCCTATAACTGATTTTTAAAAAAAATCTAAAATTTTAAAATA
>NW_027435395.1:0-1588 GCF_044706935.1 Curcuma longa
GAAAGTTTTTATTGTCCAATAATTCACCGGAATGGTTTTTCATGACTTTCTCATCACTTATGTGAATGTTTAGTAAAAAATTACGCACGATCTCAGGCAACGGCGCCAAAAACTTAGTAGGCTCCCACAAGTATACGGGTGTCGTCAAGTAATAAAAGATTGAATCCACAAGGATCGTGGAATTAATCACTAAACTAACACAAGAAGAGTGGAGAGATAATGTGATTTGGGTTTGTGTGGGGGAAGTGGAAGAGAGTGCTAGTGCTCCTAATCCTCAATCAAAGAGAAATCGACTGTGACAGTGTGTGGAAGGTGATCCTAGGACTTGGATTCCTTGAAACAATGATTGATTGTCTATGGATTCTTTACCATTCCTCAATACATGCACATTTGAAGAGATTCAAACCAAATTATCCAATTATACCTTGTCAGGGTTCCTCGGAATAAATCGATAATGTTCTAGTGTTACGATTGTCAGCTCGAGATGACTCCAGATAGCCTGGTTATGGCTTTCCCGCTATCACTCAGGCGCCTCAGTATACTACTAGATGTCCTACCCTCTGTCACTAGATATCCGGTTAAGGACCTCTCCTAACAATCAATAATCATTAGTTATCCCTCATAAAGACTCATCATAGCCTAAAGAATTCCTCGGAAGGTCCGGTTATAAGGCTTTCCTCCTGTCACGAGGCGCCTCGGGCACACGATTCTAAGAATCCTCAAAATCACAAATCATCCCTATCCTTATAGATTTAACACCATCCAATAACATATCATTAATTGAATACAAGGCATAAATCTATAAAGCAAAACTGTACATGCATTTCATAGAACATGGAAATTAACAAATCCATAATTACAATCAACCATTATCCTTGATTCCTCCTACATCATAAAATCAAGAGGACTACTCCATGATGGAGAGAATACAACACGAAGAAGATTGTAAAGAATACATTTTATTCAAGAGAAATCAAGGAATAAAACTTATCAAGGGTTGTCTTTCTTCTCCGGATTGCAACTCCTGCGTCAATGGTGGATAGAAGTGATGAAGAGTCCGGACGGATGAACGGATCGTCGATTCTTGCTTCGGATTGCGGCATCGGTGGCTCTAGAACACTCCTTTTGGTCTCCAAAGTATCCCCCTTCCTAGGGCTCCCAAGAGTCCTATTTATATGGCCAGGCACGCCCCCGTCACACGACCGTGTCTGGGAGACACGGCCATGTGTGGCCGCCATACTGTAGTGGAGGCATGGCCGTGCCTGTGAGGCAGGGGTGGCTCTGTTTGGCAGGCACGACCGTGCCTTTGAGGCACGACCAGAGGAAGTGGCGCAGGCACGGCGGTGCCCTTGAGGCACGGCCTGTGATGTCCCTATTCGGTGAGCAGACACGGTCATGCCCTTGAGGCATGGCCCAGGAGCCCTTGAGACACGGCCGTTCCTGTGAGGCACGGCCCTGTCTAGCCTTGTCTTCAATCAAATCTCTGTTTCGCCACTTTTGCTCCATTTTCGTCCTACAAAAACATGAGCAGACCTCCGAACTAGGAAGTAGAGGAAATAATGACGAAAACGCATAGATCAAGGATGTA
>NW_027435396.1:0-2100 GCF_044706935.1 Curcuma longa
TCAATTGATCCAAGGTGGGATAAATTTTTGTTCTGTGGGGTTCTATGCTTCTAGGAGCGGATAGAATCCGGATCGCAGGACGGAGATCCAGAACGCCAACACCATCTTGGTTGTGAGCTATTATTTGTAATTTATAAGGAACCGATAACTTGATCTTCTGTGTGTGACACCACACACCATGTTATCTACAATATAAATTAAGTGGACAACTGTATTACATAAGAAACGTAAACATTCTGACCAAGGTAATTCTCATTTCAATATTATTACAAAATATATGTTTATACAAAAAGTAAGACTTTATAGTATACATCCTAACAATACATCCCAACAATCTCCCACTTATATTAAAAGGCTATGCTGCCATAAACGTCATACATCTGATTCCCATTTCCTCCACATGCCTATCAAATACTTTCGCTGGAAGGGCTTTCGTGAAAGGATCTGCTAGGTTATCTGTTGATGCAATCTTGGTGATGACAACTTCTCCTCGCTTTACAATGTCTCGTATCAGGTGGTGCTTGCGCTCGATGTGTTTACTTACCTTATGGGCTCGTGGTTCCTTCGAGTTTGCAACTGCACCACTGTTGTCACAATAAATTGTGATAACTTTGAGCAAACCAGGAATCATATCTAAGTCCATCAAGAAGTTCCTGAGCCATACAACTTCTTTAGCTGCCTCAAAGGCTGCTACATACTTAGCTTCCATGGTAGAGTTCGAAACGCATTTCTACTTAACACTCCTCCATGTTATGGCTGCACCTCTCAAAGTAAACACATACCCCAAGGTAGATTTACTGGCAAGTCAGAATCCGTGTAACCTACAGGGAGTAATTGATCTGCTTGGTAAACTAGCATATAATCTTGAGTCCTTCTCAGGTACTACAATATATGCTTTACCGCTGCCAATGTCCCTGTCCTGGGTTTCTTTGATCTTGCTAACTATGCCAAAGACAAAACAGATATCCGATCTCGTACATAGCATTGCATACATTAGGCTTCCTATAGCCGAAGCATAAATGCCTTCAATTTTCCTCTATCTCCTTTGGTGTCTTAGGACACAGGAACTTCATTAAAAGGTAGAAAACCTTTCTTGGAGTTCTGCATGCTAAAACGAGCTACGATAGTATCGATATAGGAAACTTGAGATAAACACAACATCCTTTTCTTACGATCCCTTATATCTTTGATTCCAAGAGTATGTGCACATTTTCCAAGTCCTTCATATCGAATTGCTTGGACGACCAATCTAATTCTGACGACGCTGACATTGTTGCCAATGAGCAAAATGTCATCTACGTATAGTACAGAAATACCACCACGTTTGTTGCCCTTTGCAATGAATCCCTCTGGTTGCTGCATATAGATGTTTTCTTCAAGACTTCCGTTAAGGAAAGCTGTCTTGACTGTAGGATCGGAATACGCGCTAGAGGGGGGGCTGAATAGCGCGTATTGCTTTTTTGAATTTGTTTATTTTTCTGTCAAAATATTTTTTGCCGATCTGGAAGTCCTGAGCGCCGCGCACTCCTTCTGGATCTTCCCCGGTTGCAAGCGTCTGACCTCTTTTGCGTTCCAAAGCTCTACAGAATGATTAGGGAGGTTTCTGGCTTGAATGATCTCGTTTCTGGGCGTTCACCTCCTTTTATACTGCCCCTGAGTCGACTCCAGCAAGCCCTGAGTCGACTCCAGCTTATGTGGTGGATAAATCTTCATTCTGGACGTTATCCCTTGCCTGGGTCGACTCAAATGGGCTTCTGGGTCGACTCCAGCCCTTGGAGTCGACTCCAGCCCGAATCTGGGTCGACTCAAAAAACCTTTTTTGTAGATCTCTGAAAGAGCTTTCCAACGCATCTGACCGTGCCTCGTTTCGAGTCCCGAGTCAAAAGTTATGGCCGTTTGAAGTTGACCCTGCATTATGGTTCCTGCAAAACAAGCATTAATACAACCAAGCCAATCTAGTTTTACCTTGTGGGTCTAACTTCGGATTTCTACCGAAATCCTGGGTTAGTCTGACGCCTCCTGTCCCACTCCAGAAATGCGCCCTTACCCACTCCACTCAGGAGAATTTTAGTGCATCTTAGTGCATCTAGGTTGTATTGT
>NW_027435397.1:0-1338 GCF_044706935.1 Curcuma longa
TTCGTGTCCAAGAACACCACAACAAAATGGAATAGTAGAACGAAAAAATAGAACTCTACAAGAGGCCGCACGCACAATGTTAAATGAATATAGACTTGCACACAAATTTTGGGCTGAAGCAATAAGTACAGCTTGCTATATTCAAAATAGAATTCTGATTAATAAAAGACACAATAAAACAGCTTATGAAATATTTAATAATAAAATACCAAACTTAAATTATCTTAAGGTATTTGGATGTAAAGTACATATATTAAATACTAAAGATTACTTAGGAAAGTTTACATCCAAAACCAGTCCTGGAATATTCTTAGGATATTCAACAACTAGTAGAGCCTACAGAGTGTATAACAAAGACACATTAAAAGTAGAAGAAACCACCAATGTAACATTTGACGAAGAAAATACAAATATAATTAATAATGATGATATAATAAAGTTTAATAATCAGAATAATTCAACCTACACAAAAGATCAAGAAGATGACGAAATTAGAATAAATAATAATAGATCTGAACCTGAACCTGAGAGAAATGAACCTGATCTAAGTAGAACAACCCAAGCACCCAGACTTAGAGCAAGTCACCCACCTGACCAAATTTTGGGTGATCCATCCTTAGGCGTGAGGACCAGATCCGCCTATAGGAATCTAAGTCAAGTAGCCTTGATTTCCAAAATGGAACCCAAAGTCATAGAAGAAGCATTGTCAGATCCTGACTGGATCATAGCAATGCAAGAGGAGTTAGCCCAATTTGAAAGAAATCAAGTGTGGGACTTAGTGCCAAAACCTGAAAACAAATCTATCATAGAAACTAAATGGGTATTTAGAAATAAAACAGACGATAAGGGTGAAGTAGTTAGAAACAAAGCCAGATTAGTAGCCAAAGGGTTTAGTCAAGTAGAGGGACTTGACTATGACGAAACCTATGCACCCGTAGCTAGACTTGAATCCATACGAATGTTATTAGCCTATGCGGCACATAAAGGATTCAAGCTCTACCAGATGGACGTTAAGTCCGCATTTCTAAACGGGTTTATAAAAGAAGAAGTCTATGTAGGACAACCACCAGGGTTTGAAGACAAAGAACATCCTGAATATGTTTTCAAGCTAAAGAAAGCTCTTTATGGACTAAAACAAGCTCCTAGAGCTTGGTATGAAAGGCTTTCTACTTACCTAGTAACTAATTAAAAGAATTCATAAATCTAATGAAAAATGAGTTTGAAATGAGTTGGGTAGGTGAACTTCACTTCTTTCTAGGACTTCAAATTAAACAAACCAAAGATGGAAATTATATATATCAAAGTAAATATGCTAAAGATTTAATCTTTAAATTTGGG
>NW_027435398.1:0-6851 GCF_044706935.1 Curcuma longa
TTGCCAAGACTACCCACTTGGACTTTTGCTTGTCAAGACTACCCACTTGGACTTTTCCTTGCCAAGACTTCCCACTTGGACTTTTGATTTGCCAAGACTTCCCACTTGGACTTTTGCTTTGCCAAGACTACCCACTTGGACTTTTGCTTTGCCAAGACTACCCACTTGGACTTTCCTTTGCCAAGACTACGCTTGACTTTTGCAAACTTGCATCACACATGTTAGATCACAAGTATTGCCTAACTTCAAACATAGTTTAGCCAAACATTGAAACTCAATGCACTTGGGGGCAAAGATTGCACCAACAATCTCTCCCTTTTTGATGTTTGGCAAAACATTGTTTAAGTTAGGTCTTTAAATCATGTACAGCAAAATTTCACCTGCCAATAAACAGAAGATCCAAACATAATCTTTAACAAGTTTACGCCACTGAACAGCTTCACATTCAATTTTTAACACTAAAACTTTTATATTAGCAAAGACAAACTCAAAAATCCATGAGGTTGAATTTATTCAACATGCAAGAATTTCTTTAGTAAATGTGTTTCCTTTTCCAGTAAAATGAAAATGCACAGCATACAGACACCCTTACCTGAAGTAGAATTTTCCCAAGAGACATTCTCATCTGCCATCCACTGCTGAATGAAACTACCAACCGATCTGAATCCTCTGGCACAAATCCAAGCTCGGGCATTAACTTACTAATATTTACATCTATTTCATCTAGGTCTAGATCCTGAGCTCTTCTTTGGAGCAAATCCAATTCATCCAATAGCCTCCCCATCAAGGACAGATCCTCTATCGAGCTCTCCAACGCCTTCTGTACCTTTTCCAACCTCTGCGCGACCTCCATCTCTTCCTTAAATGCGTTCAAAAATTCTTCCTTGACTGTCCTGCTAGGGCAAACCTCGAACTCCTGGCTCAAGAACGCAATCTTCATATTTTCCTTCGCTTTAATCACATTCCCCGAGTCAGGCTCCTCCAGTCCAGCAATCTACCTCAATTGGGTAGTTTTCCCGGCACCGTTAACTCCAACAAGGCCCACTTTCTCCCCTCTCTTGACCTCCCAGCTGACGTCCTTCAGCAATGTCACACCTTTAAAGCTTTTGCTGATGTTTTCTCAACCTAACCCCCGACTGATACGCTTGACGCCCCGGTATTCGACTTCTTCTTCCCTTGCTTCCTCAGCGAATCCACCACAGCGCTCTCCGAAAAGAGGGATTCAAAGTCGACATCCGCTTCAGCGACAGCGGTATCGGCGGAGGCTTGGGCGTGAATTCGAATCTTCTGATCCTAGGTCTAGCAAAGCTATTTATTTTCGCGAACGACACGACAAATCGCCGACTCAGAGGAGGAGAAGTCGAGGACGACCAAGCCCGCTGCAGGATTGGGACCTTTCCGACGTCCAAAAGAGGGGAGCCAGAGAGGAACCCCGATGGTAAACTGAAACACTGAGGCGTGATCGGGAGATCCATTTCCGGCGCTGGGAGGAACTCCTCGAGCGCTCTCCCTCGCCGGAGTTCACTGGGAGGGAACCGCCCCTCGCAAGATCTTCAGGCGACGCAGACAATGATAGACGTAGAATTGAACGGACCAGATGCAATTAAACCCAGAGAACAATGATCTCAGCGGTCACGATGAAAGATAACAATTGAGTTTTTTTAATTTTTATTAATTGTGGAGATTAATTGAGTGAAATCGTCACCCAGAATTATGGAGATTAGTGATGAGAGGGTAGATAAATCGTGGATAACTTGTACGCAGCCACGTGTAGTTTCGGTAGAACTTGGGCTTCAAATGTGCGGAAAGATGCTACAATAGAAATAAATTAAAAATAAAGAAAGATTTTTAAAAAATTGTAATTTTACGCGCATAATAAAAATAGTGTTGGAATTCTTTTTCTTGAATAAATAACTGCAATTGATTTCTGGTTTATTGACAGATCATTTTTGCATCGTCGAAGCACTTTGCATCTCATTAGTATACTGTATCTTTTTAGTTGGCTGTGATCAATTATAACTTTTTGATTTAGCTATTCATGTATGGTCATAGAATCGATCATATAAAACTACTGAGGATTCCACCTTTGTTGAAATATACTATATAGTTGAAATGGGACATGATTAAATTAATTATTACGGATAGATTTATTAAAGTAGAAAAGGATTGAATCTCAATGAAACTGAGGCAATATCCTCTTCGTAGTAGTGAACTGCAACTTCCTGATTTACCTCCTCATAAATGATCATGAAATTGATTATTTAAGACTGTTAAGGTAACAGATTTTATCTTTTATTGTAGTATATTGTATAATTGAAATGGGTATATTTTTTTTTGTTGAAATTGATGATTTAGATATTTAATTTTTATAATCTAACTAATTTTTAGATGATTAATTTGATTTTATAGAAATTTTCTATCTATCATTAGATTAAATCAAAAAGTACATATAAATTTTGATAGATAATTCAATATCATAAATTTTATAAATTTTACAGATGCAATGTATCGTAAATAAAATTTAAATTCTTATTACTTAAGTTTGTCTATTTTTTATTATTCTTCGGATGCATGCCTCTTTGTTTGGAATGATATTATTAAATTGATAAGAACAGATATACACCAACCAACTGTAATTTTTCAATTTATCTCTTCATAAATGGTCATGGAGCCAACCATGTGAGACTATTAAGGTGATGGATTTCACCTTTTGCAGAAAAAAAATAAGATTATTAGAAGGTGATATAAGTGATTTTGGTTTGATCCTGAGAAAAGTTTGACGGCTTGAATCGGTGGGACATGTGGTCATGCGCCTTTAAATATCTACATACATTTTTTATGAAAAATGATGCACTATATGAAAACACAGTATGAAAATGCAGTAAGATACATTATAGACCTAGGTTCCACATCCATGTAGTATAGTGTATCATGTTGCATTTTTATACTACATTTTCATATAGTGTATTATTTCTCATTTTTTATCGTTGAGACGGTTAAATATCATCCTTTAGATATCCTTTTGATTTATGCTTTTAATAAGAGACTTAAGATGGAAGTAGGAGTTATATTAAACAAAATTATCCATCTTTAAACAAAATTATCCCACTCGATCGAGTTCTTATGATTTATTAACAATTTTTTTTCTAAGATGCAATAACTTTCCACTTAGATAGGAGTGTTCTAAATTTTGAATCTAGCAAACTTTCAAATGATCCCTTCACTCGAGGGTAATGTTCGGATATAATGGAGCATCTTTTAATACGAACCCATGCAAGGTACAGTGCAATCAAGTAAAATAATATTTTTTATTATCACCACTCAAGTAAGTTCTAATGAATTTTTTAACTTTTGAATAATTAATGACATTGAGATGTGACGTGAATCATTTTTCTATTTAAATTTATTTGAAAGATAAAATATAAAATTGAATTGTCTATTTTAAAATTAATCAGTATAAATTAAATATATGATATAATAATAATAATAGTAAATTTTTTAATTTCTCTTATAGTAGAAATCATAATTACTATAACTATAGCATCATCTTAAAATTGTCGATCGAGATCTATCAAAACAAATCCAAATAATTTAATTCCAATCAATTATTCATCTTTTTTATTGTCAAGACATTTTTTTGATATGTAGTGCACTTTTTATATTATCATCATTGACTCAATATTATCGATCATCCAGTCACCTTTTTAGATGCAAACAAATCTTTTTGATAAGTTTATCCTTTTGAATAAGAAATTTAAGACCAAAGCCAAGGTTAGACCCTTTAAGATGTTATTGCTCCTACCTAAGTATTTCAATTTATTAGCCATTGTCTTTTAAAATACGATGACTTTTGACTAAAAAAAGAGATCTTCAAATGTTAAGTCTTAATGAACTTTTAAATTTTTAGAACGGAGGATAAGAGTTAGAATAGGAGACATTTCCTTAAGGGCAATTGTGTAGTAGTAGGGTGCTTTATCAGTTTCTCATACATCTAAGGATCGAGTCCTAACTTCAATGAATTAATGAATGAATTTTTTTTAATGGACAGTTGATCTAAGAATGTTGGGTTGATAGATCGATCTTACTCTTTTCTTTGTAATCATAGGGGACTAATTTAGACAGTGTTAAATGACACAATTTCCATAATGTTGTTTGATATCGTACAAGCAATCGTAGAATAATTATATTAGTTGATTACTATATACTACTAATCAATTGATACACTGTTTTCAGCTATTCTAATAGCTGAAATGTTAGTGCAAAAAGCACCAGATAATTGAATCTATATTTTGATAATAGCGAAAGGTTCAAAGTTAAGGTTATATTAGTGATATAACATGGCTTGATCTAGTGTGCGTATAGCACAATTAGAAAAGTCTTAGTTGGAAGTTAAGTAAGACAAGTTCTAACTGGAGGTTAGGCAAGAAAAAATCCTAGTGGATCGGCTAGACCATGGCCAGGCATGAAAGTCTTAGCAAGTCAAGGACACTAGGTGGAGGGACTTGATGGAGTCTAGAGGATCAAGATCGAGTCAGATCGAAGATTGAGGGTCAGAGGATCTAATATTGAGTAGGAAATCCAAATAGATTAAGTGGATCAAGGTTTGACACCAGGTAAAATCTCCCGAGTGAAATTGTGAGGGCGTGCTCTTTAAAAGAGAGCAGTAGGCATTAGTCCAACCTAAGGTTTCACGGGAGACCTGAAGTTGAGACTTGCCAGCTTGGAAAGTTGTCAATCATAATATACTATGTTTGCTTGTGCTAACATTGTGGTGCAGGGACTTGAGATCAAAAGTTGATTGGAACAATGGACTCTAGGCTACCGAAAGGGTTCTAAGTGCCCAAACAAGGATAAATCACAGCAGGATAAAGCTTCATCCTTGCAACGTTAGCAATCCAGGCGCCCGAAAGGGAACTAGGCATCTGAAGAAGGATAAGTCATAGTCGGAGAGGGTGGTATCCTAATCATGCCACATCATCATTCTAAGTGCCCAGAAGGGATCCAAGTGTCAGAGATGGATAAAGCACGATAATGTCGGATCGAATTAGGTCAAGATGGGGCGCCTAGAAGGGATCTAAGAGCCCAAAAGGGATCCATGCATCCAGAATATCCTTTAAAAGAAGCTTTGCCCAACAACTTTAGAAGATCAATTACTATCGCCTCATACTCTCGTTCTACTCTGAAATTCTAACACAATGCCAACGTACTACTCTGACACCCATACACATATCCGGATCTTCAGTGTCGATAGTTTCTATTTCAATTTTCATCTTTCGTACTTACTATTTGAAAAGGATTGTTAAATTTGTCACCAACCCCTATCTTTGTAAAAGATGAACCTCCTTCTTCTTTAAGAAGGAGGGTATTAGTAGATTATTCATCGGAAGCGGTCAATGACTGCGAGCCTTGGAGTAGCAGTCAGAAGTTGTGAACTAAGTAAAAATAATTATGTTCTTTTGTGTTATTTCTATTTCCGTTGTCATCTCTATAATGAGTTTTTGAAAACGAGTAAAAATGACATGACATGCCCCTCTGGTGTGTTTTCTGATCTTACAAGTGGTATCGGAGTAGGGGCACTCTAAATTGGTGCAACCATCGTTCGAGTAAGTTGTTTGTCATTTTTTTCAACTATTCTATTTCTCCTACACTACTAATCCAAGGTCAAGCCTTGATACATTTCTTTCGTTATTTTTTGTAAGTATTCTTCTAAATGGTCCATCAAAAGCCATATAGCATGACTGATCTTGCTATCTTCTAAGGTGAAGATTTCGTCTATTAAAAGGGTTGAATGGAGTACCACCTGAAGACCTAGGTGGAATAATATAAGTAACTTGAATCCATAGAATAAGAAAGTTTGGGCTAGGTGTGACATAGTCAGCCTAATGGGGACTGACACAAATAAATCATGTCCTGAACTAAGTAGGTATTGTTGGGATCGTCCCGGTGCAATGCGCATGTCTACATGTTTCGTAAACATGCGCAGCGGAAATAAACAGATAATTACAGTTAATTATTACAATAACACACGCATGAAATACAGGAAATAACATGTGTACAAGGTATGACAGGAAATTAAAATTTTATAGAATAAAATTATTCTAAGTGCACAATTAAAATTTGTAGAAAACTAAATTCTGCACGTACCTTTCCGATGACTTTTGAGCGGTGTTGGTATCAATCGAGCGGTCCCCGTCGGAGTCCCGCCTCTACTGGTGATCCACGCCAAGCTTTTGTCTGGATGACTTCAGAAGTCACGAGTCACATCATCGTCTTCGGTACTAGCCGATGATCGATGACAATCGAATCGAGAGAAGCCTTATTTCAGAAATCATGCGATAACATGTGTCGCGATCGTTCCGGGGCTTACTAACTATCACCGAGAATCGTATTCTCGATATAATTTTCGATGGTCAACTAGTGACCGCCTATGACGGACAAATAGTCGGAACGCTTCCGATAAAGATGGAACAATTTTTGGAAGCCTCGTAAGCTTCCACGAAATCAATGGAAAAACTATCCGATGATTGAAAATAATTTCCAACAATCGAATAACAAATCCTGAAAACCCTAATACAAATCCTCTCCTTACACGACCAAAACAGAACATTTCCTGTTTCTCTCGTGCATAGCCAAATAATATAGAAAAGGAAAGGGCTCTTCCTCTCTACATGGTCCTCTCCAGCAACAACTCCGGCGAGGCTCTTCTTCGGCGATGATCTCTTTCGGCGACCAAAGCTCAATGAGCTATGTCTACTCCTCTTCTCTGCAGATAGCGCTCGGCCCCTTTCTTCTCCGGCAACAAGGTGGAGAAGAGGAAACTGGCAGCCCCTGCTCCTCACGGTAACAAGGTG
>NW_027435399.1:0-5021 GCF_044706935.1 Curcuma longa
GTATATCATTATTATATATCTTATAATAATTTTAATGAAAACTATTATAATTTATAATAATTTCAACTAAAACTATTATAATATATAATAATATCGAAATGTAAATTGATGTAGATGTTTGATAAATCATTACATTGTATCCCTTAAATAGACTTGTAAAATGTTACATGGCATGTGTAACAATTCAGAACTACTACAACAAATTGATTTCGTCAAAGACAATCAATGAAGAAATTAACAGAAAAACTGCCTTTTGATATTTATTTGAATATATGATGTTCTTTTAATGATAATATTGTTTTTTTACCATATTATATTTAAATATTGTTTTTTTCCATAACTTTTGTTGGAAACAGTTTATTTTTTATTTAATCCAATATTCAATTTCTTTTTTTTATTTTAAAAAAATCCAATATGCCCAAATTAGCTTGCAAACCCAAAGACATAATAATATATTAAATTTTACTTCGGCATACTTTCGGTTAAATATGGCCTATTAATTAGTTTGAAAAATTAAAGGTATATCATTCTTATTTTGATTAAGAATTATTTATATCTATTTGTATACTTGGTGATAAAAAATATATATCTATATTTTTGGCAGTATTTCTTAAATTATTCTATATTTCAATTAAAATGTGTTGGATAATTTATTTAATTTAATATTATATCCGTTGAATAATTTAATTATGACAATTATCAAATCACACACCCATCTTTCAAAATTATTCAAATTATAGGTCACACTTTGAAATTTATCAAAACTCATTATTGTTTAATCATCAATCAACTAAAAAATTAACTACAGTTACTCTAGCCAACCAGATATATGTTTATAGTTGAGTAATTACACATTTTTAGTTAAAAGTATTTGATGATCATAGAGACCTCATATTTGTGCCAAATATACACCTTTGTGTTCCTAGAGCTCTAAAGTTTGGTTCCCGGAACAATGGTGCAATGTAAGACATCCGGATTGTGATCCAGAGACCCACGGTTCGATTCCCAATTACGGCGTATTTGCAAGAATTTTCTTTCAAATGGGGAACACAATCAAAGGATGTTGGACATCTGGATTGACCGCCGTATGCGCTTCCTGATTTACTCTGGTGGTCGGTGGGAAACTTCCGTGGGATCAGTACCGGCCACCCCCAGGGATTGAGTCCATGAAACTGACTAGAGATTTATCATTTTTTTAGAGCTCTAAAGTTTGCCTATATTATTTTTTCTTTTTTGGATTGTAAGCCCTAGAGAATCTTAAAGGTCTCAAATTCATGCCAAATGGAAGCCTCGGATATGAGAAGATTCTAAGCATGAAAGTACAGAAGATAGAGAAGTCATGTGACAAGAGATAATATTTTTGAAACTAAGAGCTTTGAGTGATTGTAACTTTAGAATGGGATAGAATCAACTAATAGATAGGTTAAGTCATGACTATTACTAAAAGAGTACTATACACTACACAAAAAATATAACAGTAAGTTTAACATGACACACAGTGGGACCCACATCTATGCAGTTGAGTGTGTCATGTAGAGTTTCATACTACATTTTTCACGTAGCGTATCATTTTTCTTATTAAAGTAACAATAAGGAGAGTGCAAACTCTGAATTCGAATAAGTCTAAATTCATAATATGAGTTCAATCGATTGTATGATTTATGAAATTGATTTAATGATACCATGAATAACCATGAAGGTTGTAGTTTTGTATACAATCAATTACTATACATGTACAATTGAATGATGATAACTATAGCATAATTTGAATTCGTGGTTTGACATAAGAGCAAACAGATGTTTGCAAGTTGACTTGGAAAGTTGACTGAAGCATTTCAAAATCAAAGAGAAAGGTCTACAATCAATTGATGGATGATCCGGTGGGGTTATTTATCGATTACATGAACGTCAGGTATAATGAAGTATGAGGAAAAAGAGTAAGTATAAGTATTGGTTAATTGGCGAGAGCTATTTCAGGAACTTCAAATGAAACCCCGACCTCCCATTCCGGTCTCGGTATGCTTCCTTAAGCATATGCCGACCTCCCATTCCGATCTCGGTATGCTTCCTTAAGCATATGTCGACCTCCCGCTCCGGTCTCGGTATGCTTCCTTAAGCATATGCCGACCTCCCATTCTGGTCTCGGTATGCTTCCTTAAGCATATGTCGACCTCCTGCTCCGGTCTCGGTATGCTTCCTTAAGCATATGCCGATCTCCCACTCCAGTCTCGGTATGTTTCCTTAAGCATATGCCGATCTCGTGCTCCGGTCTCGGTATGCTTCCTTAAGCATATGTCAATCTGATCTCGGTATGCGCCTCATATGGTCGGTCTCGCTTCCTTAAGCATATGCCGACCTCTCGGTATGCTTCCTTGGTATGACTCTGCATTATGCTATGCCGACCTCATGACTGGTCACACACCTCCCACGTTTTGTGCCGACCTCATGACTTGGTCTCCACGTCTCTAGCATGTGCCGACCTCATGACTCGGTCCTGCACGCCTTCCGTGTTTTGGACCGACCTCATGACTTGGTCTCGACGCACCTTAAGCTGCCGATCATACTCGGTCTTGGCACCGACCTCATGACTCGGTCTCGGCACGCTTTCTACATCCAAGGTCAATCCATGCCCGATTCTTCCATGGCAACAGGAATGCACTCTCAAATATATATCAACGGACAGAATCTTTCCGGAATGAGAACAATCTGCCCAAATATTTCTCAAATGGTTGCTAATATTTTCAGAGTTCAATTACTATAAAAAGGTAACTCATGCCCATGGGTATAGGTACACACACATAAACCCTAACTTCCTAAGTCATTAAACTCCTTTCTTGCGCCGAACCCTAACTTGAGCGTTGGAGTGACTTACCGGGAACCCCCTCTCGGTGCTATTCTAATCCTCTTTTTGAGTACTTTGCAGGCCTCTCCTTTTCCTTCCGCAGCTTCATCACAGCAACGTGCACGTCAGCGAGCCTTGAACCAACGTTTGAACCATCCACGGTGTACTGGCCGGAATAAATTGGCGCAGTCTGTGGGAAAAACCCACGACGCTACGATGGTTAACACTAGAGGAATAGTTGGTGAGCATGATTCTGCTGAGAAAAGTTACGGTGATAAGATGATGGCCACCCCGAGAAGATCAATGAATTATTTCACAGACAATGATAAAGGTACTACAACAACATTCATTATTACCTCCTCCAGAAATTCTTGCACCTTCTCCCGAAGACTTCTCTCCCCACCGAAGGCGGCCAACGCCGAGGGAGGATAACGTGCCAATATTAAATTCTCTCCGCAAGGAAAACACTTTCTTAGAGGAGGATTCTCATGAGTCTAGAACCGACCTAGGTCGGCCTGACTACAGAACCAAGATAATCGTGGAAGAAGAGGTAAACTTATTCTGCATCCCTTTTTTTAAAAAAATTCTGAAGCAAGAGTTGCCTCGGCACTTTCGCCAACCCCAGCTAGGAGAATACACAGGGTCGTCAGATCCAGAAGATCATCTGTGCCACTTCGAGAATGCTGCCTTACTGCACCAATACCCAGATGGAGTCAAGTGCCGGGTTTTCCTAACAACCTTGTCGGGCTCTGTCAAAGGTGGTTTAGTCGTCTTCCCCCTTCCTCCATACATTCTTTTGTTGATTTCAAGATTACTTTCCTTCATCAATTCGCTAGCAGCAAAAGATGTCAGAAAACACACCTGAACTTGTTCACCATGAAGCAGAAACCTGCGAGAAACTCTCAGGGAATATATTTAGAGATTCGATAGAGTCATTTGGAGTGTTCCCTTTCACATACCTACGGAAGTATTGACTAGTGCTTTCTCTCAAGGATTGATGGATGAAAATTTTTTTGATCACTAGTGAAGAAACCTCCTGCCAATTATGTCAAGTTATTAGAAAGAGCTGAGAAGTATATACATCTGGAAGAAACTCAGCTTGCTTGACATGGAGACAGCTCGGCCAGTTATAAATCAGAGAGGAAGACTTCTCCATCTATACATCGCAAGGGAGTGCCACGTGGACTTTATATACCCTCTCAAAAGGAAAAGCACGTCGTGCATACCATCTCTTCTTTTCCTACCTCAAAAGAAGCACCCGCTCAAAGTCCTCCGAAGGAACAAGTTCATTTTTACACATACCACCAATCTTTTAGTCATCACACTAATGAATACAGACAGTTAGCACGAGAAGTGGAAAGAGTAATAAAGGAGAAGCATTAGGGAAAAAGAGCTCCATCCCCCGTATCAGGACATGCTACCTACAAATATCCTAAGCAAGAAGTACAGAAAAATTATCCAGAAGGAATTCAAACAAGTCCTGTATAGGGCTGAGATGTCAGATCCTCAAGAAGATGTTCTCCTGAGCCATCGCAAGGACATCACACAAGACGAAGAAGAGAACTCTCAGAGAACCCTCCTCATCAAGTCATCATCAATATGATCTCGAGAGGATTTACAGATGGAGACTCTAATCGTGCTAGGAAAGCTCATGGGAGAAGACTGGAGAATTATGGTATCAGTACTAGAAGGGGTAAGGCCGAAGGGACCTACCATCAACTTTGGACCACAAGATCTCGAAGGGGTCTCTACACCTCATGATGATGCTTTAGTCATCCAAGCCATAATAGCCAAATATGAGGTAGCCAGGGTCTTCGTCGATACAGGTAGTTCTGTCAACATACTATATCAAGAGGCCTTTCAGTCAGATGCAGATAGAGAAATCTGAACTAAAATCCATGTCTACTGCTTTATTTGGATTCACTAGACACGAAGTACAACCGTTGGGACACGTCAACCTACCTCTTTCCTTGGGGCAAGAGCCTTTGATTCGAACTTGAAGTGTTGTTTTTACAGTAGAAGATGCTCCATCTTCGTATAATGTTATTCTTGGAAGACCCGCACTCAGTGCTTTCCAAGTAGTAGTCTCCACTTTCCATCTGAAGATAAAGTTCCCAGTAGACAATCAAGTCGGCTCGGTCAGAGGAGATTAAGCTATTTCTCGGAGATGTTATACAGT